>NC_085139.1:290185638-290362163 GCF_024139115.2 Armigeres subalbatus
ACATGTACACAGCCTAGTTTGGGAGAACAGCTCTGGAAAGTCCAGTTGCAAGAAGCTCAGCTCTGGGGAACAGTAGAAGCTTCCAGCTTCTTTGAGAAGATAGCTCTGAAGCTTCTGGGAAGCTTCCAGCTCTGGGAAGAAGCTTCCAGTTCTGGGAAGAAGCTTCCACTTTTGAAGAAGCCCAGCTTCTGTAGTTGCTTCTCCAGCTTCTGGGAAAGCTCTCCAGCTTCAGGAAGAAGCTTCCAGCTTGGGAAGAAGTCAGTTCTGGGAAGAAGCTTCCAGTTTCTGAAGCCTAGCCTGGGACAGTTTCTCCAGCTTTCTGGGAAGAAGCCCAGCTTCCGAGAAGAAGCTCCAGTTCTGGGAACAGCCCAGCTTCTCGGAGAAGCTTAGCTTAGCTTCTGGGAAGAAGCCTAGCTTTCTGGGAAGAAGCTCCAGTTCTGCAAAGAAGCTCCAGCTTCTGGAAGAAGCTTCAGTTTCTGGGAAGAAGCTTCCAGTCTGGAAAAGCTTTCCAGTTTGGAAAGCCCAGCTTCTGGGAAGAAGCTCCAAGTTCTGGGAAGAAGCTTTCCAGTCAGAAGAAGCCTTGCTTCTGAGTAGCAGCTTCCAGCTTCTGGGAAGAAGCTTTCCAGCTTCTGGAAGAAGCTTCCAGCTTCTGGGAAGAAGTTCTCCAGCTTCTGGAAGAGCTTCCAGCTTCTGGAAAAGCTTCCAGTTTGGGAAGAAGCTTCCAGTTTCAAGAAGCTTCAGTCTTCTGGGAAGAAGCTTGTTCCAGCTTTGGGAAATAGTAGCTTCTGGGAAGAAGCTTCTGGCTTCTGGGAAGAAGCTTCAGTTTGGGAAGAAGCTTCCAGTTCTGGGAAGAAGCTTCCAGCCTGGGAAGAGCTTCCAGCTTCTGGGAAGAAGCTTTCCAGCTTCTGGGAAGAAGCTTTGCCAGCTTCTGGGAAGAAGCCTAGCTTCTGGGAAGAAGCTTTCCAGCTTCTGGGGAAGAAGCCTAGCTTCTGGGAAGAAGCTTCAGCTTCTGGGAAGAAGCTTCCAGCTCTGGGAAGAAGCTTTCAGCTCTGGGAAGAAACTTCCAGCTTCTGGAGGAAGCTTCCAGCTTGGAAGAAGCTTTCCAGCTTCTGGGAAGCTCAGCTTGGGGAGAGGCTTTGAGCATTTGACTAGAGAAGCATCCAGCTTCTGGGGAGAAAGCTTTCCAGCTCTGGGGGAGAAACTTTCAGTTTGGGAGAAGCTAGCTTCTGGAGAGTGAGCCTAGCTTCTGGAGAGAAGCTTCCAGCTTCTGGGAGATGTTTCTGGGAAGAAGCTTTCCAGCTTCTGGGGGAGGCTGGAGAGTGCTTCTGGGTAGTTCTGGAGAAGCTTTCCAGCTTCTGGGAAGAGCTTTAGCTTTAGAAGCTTCCAGTTGAGAAGCTTCCAGTTTGGAAGAAGCTTCCAGTTTCTGGGAAGAAGCTTCTCCAGCTTCTGGAAGAAGCCTAGCTTCTGGAAGAAGCTTCCAGCTTCTGGGAAGAAGCTTCAGCTTGGAAGAAGCTTTCCAGCTGGGAAGAAGCTTCCAGCTTCTGGGAAGAAGCTTCCAGTCAGGGGAAGAAGCTTCCAGCTTCTGGGAAGAAGCTCTAGTTTCTGGGAAGAAGCTCAGTTCTGGAAGAAGCTTCAGGCTCTGAACAGTTCTCCAGCTCAAATAGTCAGCTCTGGGAAGAAGCTTCCAGCTTCTGAAGAAGCTTCCAGCTCTGGGAAGACAGCTCTCCAGCTTCTGGAAGAAGCCCTTGGGAAGCTCAGCTTCTGGGAAATAGCTTTAGTTCTGGGAAGAAGCCCAGCTTCTGGGAAGAAGCTTTCCAGCTCTGGGAAGAAACTTTCCAGTTCTGGGAAGAAGCTTCAGTTCTGGGAAGAAGCTCTAGCTTCTGGGAAGAAGCTCCAGCTTCTGGGAAGAGCTCAGCTTCCTGGAAGAAGCTCAGCTTCTGGAAGAAGCTTCCAGCTTCTGGGAAGAAGCTTCTGCCAGCTTCTGGGAAAAGCTCCAGCTTCTGGAAAAAAGCTTCAGCTTTCTCTGGGAAGAAGCTTTCCAGCTTCTGGAAGAAGCTCCACAGCTTCTGGAAGAAGCTTTCAGCTTCCTGGGAAGAAGCTTTACAGCTTCCTGGGAAGAAGCTTCCAGCTTGGGAGAAGCTCAGCTTCAAAGAAGCTCTACCAGCTATCTGGGAAGAGCCAGCTTCCAAGAGCTTCCAGCTTCTGGAAGAAGCTCCAGCTTCTGGGAAGAAGCTCCAGCTCTGGGAAGAAGTTGAAGGTAGCTAGAAGCCTAGCTCTGGAAGAAGCTCCAGCTTTCTGGGAAGAAGCTTCCAGCTTCTGGGAAAGCTTTCCAGTTTGGGAAAAGCTTTCAGTTCTGGGAAGAAGCTTTCCAGCTTCTGGGAAGAAGTTTAGCTCTGGGAAGTAGCTTCCAGCTTTAAGAAGCTTCCAGCTTCTGGGAAGAAGCCTAGTTTGGGAAGCAGCTTCTGAAGCTTCTGGGAAGAAGCTTTGAGAGCTTCTGGGAAGAAGCTCCAGCTTTCTGGGAAGAAGCTTTCCAGCTTCTGGGAAGAATCTTCCAGCTTCTGGGAAGAAGCTTTCCAGCTTCTGGGAAGAAGGCTTCTCTAGCTCTCTGGGAAGAAGCTTTCCAGCTTCTGGGAAGAAGCTCTCCAGCTTCTGGGAAGAAGCTTCCAGCTTCTGGGAAGAAGCTTTCCAGCCTCTGGGAAGAAGCTTTCCAGCCCTCTGGGAAGAAGCTTTCCAGCCCTCTGGGAAGAAGCTTTCCAGCCCTCTGGGAAGAAGCTTTCCAGCCCTCTGGGAAGAAGCTTTCCAGCCCTCTGGGAAGAAGCTTTCCAGCCCTCTGGGAAGAAGCTTTCCAGCCCTCTGGGAAGAAGCTTTCCAGCCCTCTGGGAAGAAGCTTTCCAGCCCTCTGGGAAGAAGCTTTCCAGCCCTCTGGGAAGAAGCTTCAGCCTCAAGAAGCTTCCAGCCCTGGGAAGAAGCTTCCAGCCCTCTGGGAAGAAGCCTTTCCAGCCCCTGGGAAGAAGCTTCCAGCCCTCTGGAAGAAGCTTTCCAGCCCTCTGGAAGAAGCTTTCCAGCCCTCTGGGAAGAAGCTCCAGCCTCTGGGAAGAAGAAGCAGCCTCTGGGAAGCAGCTCAGCCCTCTGAAGAAGCTTCCAGCCCTCTGGGAAGAAGCTTCCAGCCCCTCTCTGGAAGCAGCTCAGCCCTCTGGGAAGAAGCTTTCCAGCCCTCTGGGAAGAAGCTTTCCAGCCCTCTGGGAAGAAGCTTTCCAGCCCTCTGGGAAGAAGTCGGCTCTGGAAGAAGCTTTCAGCCCTCTGGGAAGAAGCTCCAGCTCTGGGAAGAAGCTTCCAGCCCTCTGGGAAGAAGCTTCCAGCCCTCTGGGAAGAAGCCCAGCCCTCTGGGAAGAAGCTCCAGCCCCTCTGGGAAGAAGCTCCAGCCTCTGGAAGAAGCTTTCCAGCCCTCTGGGAAGAAGCTCAGCCTCTGGGAAGAAGCTTCAGCCCTCTGGGAAGAAGCTTCCAGCCCTCTGGGAAGAAGCTTCCAGCCCTCTGGGAAGAAGCTTCCAGCCCTCTGGGGAGAGCTTCTTTCAGCCCTCTGGGAAGAAGCTTCCAGCCCTGGGAAGAAGCAAGCTTCCAGCCTCTGGAAGAAGCTTCCAGCTCTCTGGGAAGAAGCTCAGCCCCTCTGGGAAGAAGCTTCAGCCCTCTGGGAAGTGCTTTCCAGCCCCTCTGGAAGAAGCTTTCCAGCCCTCTGGGAAGAAGCTTTCCAGCTCTGGGAAGGAAGCTTCCAGCCTCTGGGAGGGGAGAAGTTTCAGTTTGGTAGCCTAGTGGAGAGAAGCTCAGCTTCTGGAGAAGTTTCCAGCTTTGGAGAGAAGCTTCCAGCTTCTGGGAAGCTTTCTGGGAAGAAGCTCCAGGTTCTGGGAAAGCTTTCCAGCTTGGGGAAAAGCTCAGCTGTGGGAAAGCTTTAGCTTCTGAGAGAAGCTTTCAGCTTGGGGAGTTTCCAGCTTCTGGGAGAAGCTTCCAGCTTCTGGGAGAAGTTTCGTGGGGAAGTTTCCAGCTTCTGGGAGGCTTAGCTTCGGGAGAAGCTAGTTCTGTGGAGAAGTTTAGTCGTGGAGAGCTTCAGCTTCTGGGAGAGCTTCATTTGGGAGAAGCTCAGTTTCTGGGCTAGTTGGGAGAAGCTTCCAGTTCTGGGGAAGCGAGTCTGGGGAGAAAAGTCCAGCTGGGAGCTATCCAGCTTTTGGTCGTTTGGGTCGTTTGGCTGAATATGGGAGAGCCGTTTGGCCAAAAGGGTCATTTGACCGAACGAGTCATATGCCCGAATGGGGCATTAGGCCGAAAGGGTCATTGGACCGAAAGGGTAATTTGGCCAAAAGGATCATTTGGTCGAAAGGGTCATTTGGTCGAAAAAGACATTTGGCCGAATATGGAAGGGCCGTTTGGCTGAAAGGGTCATTTGGCCGAAATAGTCATTTGGTCGAAAAGGGTATTAGGCTGAAAGGGTAATTTGGTCGAAACTGTTCATTTGGCCGAAAAGGTCGTTTGGCCGAATATGACATTAGGCCGAATATGGAAGGGCCGTTTGGCCGAAAGGGTCATTTGGCAGAAAGGGACATTTGGCCGAAAGGGTCATTTGGCTCAAAAGGGTCATTTGGCCGAATAGGTCGTTTGAAAAGTGAGAAATTAGAGTGAGAAGAGAGACGTTCCCATTCTCATTCTCATTGTCACTCTCACTGTAAAAATTGAGAAGCACGATGTGAGTGGTGAGACGTCTCACTACCTACTTCGGACCACTCACTTTTAACAGTGAGAAGTGAGTAATGAGGAGTGAGAAGTGAGACGTCGAAATGAACCCCTATGCATTAGGAAAGTTAAATGGTTCACTATTTTTGGTTTCTTTTCTTTCGAAAAATGGACGCATTTAGGCTTGTGATTGTTTATTTAAAATTTAACTTCAAATTAGATTTTTTTTGCAATAAAATTGCAATAGCAATATGCAGTGATGACCCGATTTCAAACATGTTCCAATTTTGTCGGCCCCTGATTTTGTTTACGGCCCCGATTTTATGACAATTTTGATATGGTTCCTTCTCGATACATCGTGATTTCTATCGTCTGTTGCATATTATGAATCATTTCAAGAATTTGGAAGTTTAAAGAAGAAGAATTAATCCAAATATTTTGGACATTTATATGACAATTCAAAACATGCACCGTAGATACATTTTCCTGCGCTAAGCTATTATTTGCTTTATATTTGTGCTGTTTTAACACCTCTGAAGAACTTTTATCGATTTTAACATTTTATTACGAGCGAGAAAGTCATCATCACTGCTAGGTGGATTTATCTTGGTTTTTGTATTATCCCAAATGTAACTTATGTCCGTATGAACTTGAATCTTTATCCCAACAGGGAAGATTTTCATTCTTTATCTCACGATCACAAACTCATACTTTCTAGAATAAAAGAATAAAGCACCAATTTTAATGGTTCTCATTTTTGATATGGAGAATTTGAGTGGCCAAGTTTGAATTTTGTTGTCTGTGGGTTTGAATCTTTATCAAGGCTTCAAAATAATTGATTTATTTCATGAAGATCCAAACTGGCCCCCCTGAACGCAACCCTACTATTATCGATCGCGTCGTTTCTACCGTAAAAATTCGGCTTTATAAGTGTGATCATACGCGCCTAAACGGCGCGTGAGCATCGAATTATGGGTTCCTTTGCATCCACTAAACAGCAGCAACCGGTCAGATGGCACTTTTAATTTTCGGAGAAAGGCGTGGATTTCACCCAACCATGCTGGGCTTCTGCTACTGATGATGATGACGATGGCGATCGATACCAGCAGAGCGGTAGATCACGATCGTTTAAAACTTGCCTGCTGGCACCGGTTATTGGGAAGATGGCTCAATTCGGAGGGATCAGTCGTCACGGTGAAAGCGATGCGTTATTGGAATTTTGGATATTGAATGTCGCGCTAGATGTGTGACTAGGTTGTAAATGTCATCTGCATGTCATGACTAATTTGTTCATAACTTTCTTCAGAAGCCCAATTTACTTCTAAATTTTAGATGTCACATAACGCTTGAGTAGTAACATTTTTATCAAGGGTACATTGTTCTAAAAAATCATCTGAGGCTAGAGAGTGAAATCTTCCAAAATGTCACGTGTCATTTGACATAATGTCATTTGAATGACATTTTGCCTCCTACCGCCCAGATTACATATTTACAGCAATGTCTTGTTAGACAAAGTTGCCACATTTAAGCGCTATAAGTTCGTCATATTTGATAGTTGATAGCTAACTACTGAAAAAGTTCTGAGAAAATTATACAAAGAATGCAAATGATACTTCAACACGGACCGATTAACTAGAGTGGGTGGGAGGCAAGAACTAGCAATTAGATTGACTGAGAAATTTTGCACAATTTGACTGACTAGCCCCTTCCTTCCCTGACTTCCCCATCAGGGAAAATGTCTAATAAATCTAGTCGGAATGTAATGATTAAACATATCCTCGTGATATTTAGCATTCTTCCTTATAATAACCTCAAGACCTCCAAAAAGCAATAGATGACTTTTATCGGAAATTACATACTTGCGAAAGATTAACTTAAACACAATATTGAATATTTTATTAGTTTGTACATGCTGTGGTTTATTTAACTTTTTAGTATCACAATGAATATCAGTGGAAAATAAATCTGAACGACATAAAATTTTGAAAATACATTGTTACAAATGCCGAAGAAAGCATATTCTTGACCTGGAATGACCCATCAGCGTTCAGTCCACGAGAACTTCTATTATTATAAAAACCATTCATCACTGAAACCCCTTTATGTTTTCTAAGATCAATCTCCTCCGGATGCAGCGATTCCATCCCTCAAAAATTTGTATGAGACATTGTTGCAGCTTCCAGCTCAACATTAGCCACTGTTGACCGTGTGGTGCCTCTCAAAACTCCCATCCAGAGACCCCGGGCAGGAAGTGAAGTCACCTCTCGGTCCGGCAATGAAGGAAACCTACGAGCAACATCGTTGCATCCTGCAGTCATCGCTATCATAATGTGCATTCATTATTCATGAATTGTGCGCACCGCAGGTACCGTTCGTAACCCCTTTCTCCCAAACGAACGACGACAGCGACACGGACCCATCAACGAAGAAAGGACACACAAAGGAGAGTGCATTTCTTATCTTACAACCGAAATCGGAACCGAACGTCCGTCCGTCCGTCCGTCCATCCGATCATCCGTTTTCTCGGCAGGATATTATTAGTCGAAGAAGAGAGAGAGAGAGACAGGGACACTCCGTCGATGCTTTCTGTAATTAATACCTGGTGTGCGGGAAGGTGATCTGCTGGATGGTGGCGGCGGCGTTTCGAAATGAGGGTTCTTCCCGCGTCCAAGTAGGCCACCGAAGAAATGGTCCAATCAGACTCGCGCATCGCTTGCTGAGATATGTTCCGTCCCTTCCGATACAACTCCGCTCGGTCTGTCTGCGTCACATTGAAAGGCTTCTTGCTTCCGAGTTGTCGTCGTCCCGACGCCTTCCTCTCGCTCGATTCCGGGAGTCGTCTTCGGTTTCGGCCGATTGGGAAAAGGATACAACGGGCCAGCTACAAATAATGTGCATCTCACGCGTGTTGTTACCTGCTACTGGAAACGGGACCATAGCCTCGAAGCAGCAGCAGCATAACCACTAACCAGAGGACGAGAGGACAATGGACGGGACTGGACGCTGGTTGTCGGTTTTACGTAATTGAATATGGAAAATAAACAAACTTTTAACGACTTTTCTACAGTCGGACACGGTCGGTCGGCGGGTTGAACACAGGTAGATGAGGAAAGGATGGCGTGGAAAACGAAAAGGCGGATGACTTGAGACTTGGTGGTTCGAGGTCAATGACTTCCTCAGTACTTTAGATAATTTTTGATTTTGAATTTCCTTTAATCGAAACACACCGAAAGTTTCCGTTTCTGAAACAAAGCAACCGCTTTCCCACCGAGTCAAAAGATAAGCCCAAATCCAAACGAATGTAGCGAGAAAAGTGTTATAGACACTTTGACACCAACGTCCATCATCGCCGCCCTGAGTCGCGTTTGGTCATACGTGGATCATTAAACGTTGTCCTCAGCAGAGCAGCGCGGTTGGAATAACCTCATAATCAGAAACAACGAAAGCAACAAAACAACGGCGCTCGGAATGGGTACAATTTCCAGATCAGATGGCTGGTTCGTCTGGTGACACGTTAGCAGCTCCGGTAAACTGCGATGACAACCAAAACAGATTATAGTTGGTTGGCTACCGAATCCAGTGACTGTTCTTATATTGGTCAAGAATATAATTGATATATTTATTTAAGACGGGACGCAACGTTTCGTTGGTCTTAGAATCATAGAATATACTGCTATAATGCTTTCATTATTTTTTTATAATACGGAATTCTGAGAAATTACTTTTATTTATCTAATCTATATCGATACATAGAAATGAATTTCTGTCTGTCTGACCCTTACAGACTTGGAAACTACTGAACCGATCGGCATGAAATATCGGAAACAGGAGTTTTTCGGGCCGGGAAGGTTCTTAAGGCGGTTCAAGACCCTCCTTCTGGAAAAGGGGGCTCTCATACGAATGAAACACAAATTTCTAGATAACTCAGGAACTAATCAAGCAAATGCAACCGTATGTTTTTTTTAAATGGTTTTATCATGCTTCGTGACCTTTCCCCGCTCTAGAAGGGAGAGCTGCCATACAAATAGAACACACATTTCTGCATAACTCGAAAACTAATCAAGCCAATCTAATATGGCAAGAAGCAGTTTTGACGTTCCGGTGTTGAACTTTTAAAAATAAAAAAAAAAACACCTTAGGCCGTTACAAATATTTAACTAACTTTTTGTCCTACTGGTCTCCGAAAGGTCAAGGGTCAAGGATAGGTCAAGGATAATAAAAAAAAATAAAAATGAAAAAAAAAATAAAAGACTCCTCGGGTTTGTTAAAGAATGTTTTGAAAATCCTCAAAATTATTCGAGGCGGGGGGGAGACAAAATAGATTTTAAATATTTGTATCGGTCTTATTAAAGAGAAAAAAAGGTTTGGAATTTGCTCTGCCAAATTAAATCAAACCACAAAGCAAGCACTAAAACTTAAATTGGTCGGGGTTCAGCCAAATCGCACCAAGCACCAATGAAACATTACCATTTTCTTGGATTAATTTTTGTGTAGAAGATCCAATTGATCACAAATCGTATCAGATGTCTACCCTATATCTGAGGATTAGACCTGTGCGCCGCCGCTGACGATTTTCTCACGCCGCCGCCGCCGCCGTGTGAAAATTGACCACGCCACCGAATATTTTTTACCACTCCGATGGCATTTTTACTGTCAAGCCTAGCTCGTGTCGGACGTACATATTTTCAGCCAAGTTCATAGGACAATTATATTCTTTACAATTATTCGGCATTTATTCTCATTTCCAATAAAGACCCTTGGACCCAACAGAACTAAAAGCTGGGTTGTTTAATTAAAAATAGTATTTCTCAGTTAAAAAAGTAGCTTTTTCAGCCTGAACTGTTTGGTGGAGAATCACTAGATCCCTTGTTGTACAACGTATGCTCGGTCAAACAAAACAATATTTGTTTAAACAAAATGGACTGAAAGCCTCTTTAATAAATATATAAGGTACACTGGGGGAAGTGAAAAAAGGGGGTAAGTGTAAAAATCGACTCGAAAAATTAGAATTGTACATACTTTACAGTTTTTACCACATCATAACATAATGCAAGAATATACTTTGATGCTCATTAATACTATGTTGAAATTTATATAATACATACACTAACACGGTTAACGCATGAACTGTAATTTTAGGTTTCATGGAAAAGTTGATTTTTGCATTCATAAAACAATTCTTATTTGCACCAATTGTCCCTTTTTCAAGTGAATTTATATCACAGATGACCATTATAATACAATTAAACTAATCCCATTCAATACCAAGTGGTTTGTACCAAGAAAGGAAATAATTTAAAAGATTTTACACTTACCCCACCCTAGTAGCACAGTTCTGGCGGATCTGGTTGCAGCAACTCTTATATGCCTCAATTTAGTTGCATATGAGTCACAGAAACTTCCCTATAACAAGTGTGTTTCTCGGGCAGGTATCAAACACAAAGGGGGAAGTGCTTGGAGGAACTTCCGAATTCTCGGAGGAACTTTCGAAGGAATTCTTTAAGGCAGCGGTTCTCAACCTGGGGTACATGTACCCCTGGGGGTACCTTCGCTGGCCGTTGGTACTCGAACAAAAATGCAATGGCGGACATATATACTTCAATCAAAATTCATAGATGAAGTTTTGATAATTGTGTATTTTTTTATTTCAATTTGTTGTACATAATATGTAATGCGATCAATTAATCCCAATTGAATTCTGCCTTCCACAACCAGCACAATGTATGAAGGGCTGCGGAACAAAAGGTCAAATCAAACGAACAAAACGTCGAATGAACAAAATGATTTTTTTCACTAAAACTCGTTGCTTCGTTGCAAGAGGATTAGAAGCATCCTTTTACGGCCTCGAAGCCTTCTTCCAAGCAGCTCGAAGGCTTCCTTTCAAGAGGCCGAAGCCTCCTTTCAAAGAGGCAAGCCTCCTTTGAAGAGGTTCGAAGCCTCCTAAGAGGCTGATGCCTCTTCGCTGAAGCCTCTCAAGAGGCTCGAAGCCCCCCCTCTCAAGAGGCCTGAAGCCTCCTCTCAAATGGCTGAAGCCTCCTCTCAAGAGGCCCAGCCTCTCAAGAGGCCCAAGAGGCTGAAGCCTCCTCCTCAAGAGGCCTCGAGGCCTCAGAGGCCCCGGAAGCCTCCTCCCAAGAGGCCCGAAGCCTCCTCCAAGAGGCTCCGAAGCCTCCTCTCAAGAGGCCTGAAGCCTCCTCCAAGAGGCCTGAAGCCCCTCTCAGAGGCTCGAAGCCTCCTCAAGAGGCCTGAAGCCTCCTCCTCAAGAGGCCCGAAGCCCTCCAAGAGGCCTCGAGCCCCTTCAAGAGGCCGAAGCCTCCTCAAGAGGCCTCGAAGCCTCCTCCAAGAGGCCCGAGCCCTCCAAGAGGCCTGAAGCCTCCTCTCAAGAGGCTCGGAAGCCTCCTCTCAAGAGGCCTGAAGCCTCCTCTCAAGAGGCCTGGAAGCCTCCTCTCAAGAGGCTCAGCCTCCTCTCAGGCCCCAGCTCCTCCTCTCAAGAGGGCTCGGAAGCCTCCTTTCAAGAGCCTTTCTAGAGACTCGAAAGCCTCTTTTCAAGAGGCTCAAAAGACTCTTTTCAAGAGGCCCCGAATCCTCTTTCCAAGATGCTTGGAAGGATCCTTCCAAGAGGCTCGGAAGCCTCCTTCCAAGAGGCTCGGAAGCCTTCTTTCAAGAAGCTCAAAGCTCTTCTTCTAGAGGTTCAAAAACCTCCTTCAAGATGCTCGAAGCCTTCTTCAAGAGGCTCGAAGCTTCTTTCAAGATGCTGAAGTCTCTTTCAAGAGGCTCAAAAGCCTCCTTTTAAGAAGCTCTGAAGCCTTTTTCCAAGAGGATCGGAAGGTTCTTTACGAGAGGCTCGGAAGCCTGTTTTCAAGAGGTTCGGAAGCTCAATTTCAAGTGCTTCTTCTTCTTCTTCTTCTCATTGGCATTACATCCCCACACTGGGGACAGAGCCGCCTCGCAGCTTAGTATTCATTAAGCACTTCCACAGTTATTACCTGCGAGGTTTCTAAGCCAGTTACCATTTTGCATTCGTATATCATGAGCACGATGATACTTTTATGCCCAGGAGTCGAGTCAATTTCCAATCCGAAAATTGCCTATACCGGCACCGGGAATCGAACCCAGCCACCCTCAGCATGGTCTTGCTTTGTAGCCGCGCGTCTTACCAGTGCTTAGGTTGCCTTCTTTCAAGAGGCTCATAAGCCTGCTTTCAAGAGACTCGGAAGTCTACTTTCAAGTGGTTCGGAAGCCTTCTTTCAAGACGCTCGGCAGCCTCCTTTCAAGAAGCTCAGAATTCTTCTTTCAATAGGCTTGGAAGCACACTACCAAGAGGCTCAGAAGCGTTCTTTCAAGATGCTAAGGAGCTTCCTTTTAAGTGGCTCGAAAACCGTCTTCAAGTGGCTCGGAACCCTCTCTACAAGAGGCTTAGAAGCCTCTAATAAAGAGGCGCGAAGCCTACTGAAAGGGACTCAAAAGCTTAAAGGAGCTTCCTTCAAGGGCTCGGAATTATGTTTTCAAGAGGATTGAAGCCTACTTTCGAGAGGGGTACCTCAAATCATCGTAAAGTTTGAAGGGTACCTCTCAAGAAAAGGTTGAGAACGCTGCTTTATGAACTTGGAGGAATTCTGAGAACTTCGAGGAATTCTGGAGGAACTTCCTAAGGAATTCCTGGAGGAACTCTGGAGGAATTCTGAGGAACTTTCGAAATTTGAGAAATTCTCAGGAATGAGGAACTTCAGCAGGAATTCCATGAGGAACTTCCGGAGGAATTCCTGGAGGAACTTTTGGAGGAATTCCTGGAGGAACTTCTGGAGGAACTTCCGAGAGAATACCTGGAGGAACTTCCGGAGGAATTCCTGGAGGAGCTTCCGGAGGAACGCTTTGAGATTCTTTTAGAAAAACCGTAGAAAATTTCATTCAGAGTTTCATCGAAAATTCCTTCAGGAATTCTTTAGGACATTCCTTTAGGGAAATTTTTTAGGAACTCCTACGGACATTGTTCTAGGAACTCCTTTGGAAATTTATTTAGGAATTGCTTTAGACATTTCTTTGATTTCAGAATTATTTCGGTTTTTTTCGGAATTGCTCCGGAAATTTCTCTGAGAAAATTAATTTAGCACTTCTTTAAGAAATTCCTTAAAGAATTCCTTTGGAAATTATTTCAGGTATTTCCAAATTGAATTCCGCGAGGTCTTCCTTCAGAAATTACACGGAGATTCCTTGAGCAGCTGTTTGGATTGTTCCAGATAGTCTTTAAATTTTTTTAGAAATTCCTTTGAAAGTTTCTATGGAATTCCCTTTAGGATATTCAGGGCCGGACTTAGGCTTGTGGGGGACCGGGGCCAAACAGTTTTGGGGAACCCTGAATGCACCCAAAATTACAAAATTCTTAGACTAGCCATGTTGTATGCAATATCAGAAAAAAGGCACATCAGAGGATTCTGCTTAGCTTAGACTGACTGTACATATCTATGGTTGCTACTCCGTGATTGATCAGAACTGCAATTTGCACTTACCATTTTCTCGAAGTGCGCAGCAGCTCGTAAATGTTGATCATAACGGCGCCGGCCAAGTCCTTACAGTCAGCTGGGAAAGGAGGAAGTTAGTGTATGGTTATTGTTGCTATTAGAGATCGAGAATACCTCTGCATCTCCATAACTACCACGGAAGGGAGTTGTGTTAGTTGGGTGGGGTGATCAGTAACAGAAGTGAGCGATTGTTCGTTTGAATTCCGGATTAGGCGCCGCGTCATTATTTCTTTATCGTAAGGAAAGTAAAAAAGAAACGGGATTAAAATTGAAAATTAAGTAATATTCACGCCTGAGAGGTTTAACAAAGCCCACTATCAAACCCCACCACATCCTATTCAGGCTCCCTAACTAGCAGTGGTCGTGGGGAGGAATAGTCAAGCCCTTGGACATAGTCCCTGCTGCCCCTCAGAAAGAAGGCATTTCAGAGGTTTGAAAATAAAATTTTGTAAATGACTTTGAAATAGCCTCCGTGGTATACTGCCCCTATTCGCATAAGCGTCCCATATCAGTTTTCTTCAACTTGAGAAATATGCTGTTGAACTTTTCAAACTCGTTTTACATGAAGAAAATTAAAAATTCTAATAAATCGATAAAACCAGCAATCTTTCAGAAAATTTGGCATGATATTCTTTATCATTATACATTGCTATGGAACTATTAAATTGACCATAATAACATTGATGTTTTGTGCGAGAGTGTATCGAAATCTAGAATGTGACTGTTATGCGAATGAATAGCAAGATGGGACAACACAAGTGGTTTTGATTTTCAAATTTCTAGAACAAAGCCTAATATTTTATCAGTTTTTCTTAAAGATGAGTTCATTTTAAGCTTATTTCTGAAATAAAATCAAAATCGTCAAAAATCGATATGGGACTCTTATGCGAATCGCGGCAGTATAGTACCAATGAACTTCATAGAATTTCTAATATTGAGACATGGCAACAAATGTCCAATGAAATAATTTCCAATTTTAGACAAAAATTGTTGCACCTCCATTGCAACGATTAGCCTTTGTACCCTTATTATAAATTAGGTTGCGTTTAGTTTAAGTTAAACATTGTAATTCCTTCTTCTTCTTCTTCTTATTGGCATTACATCCCCAACTCGGGACAGACCCTCGTAGCTTAGTGTTCATTAAGCACTTCACAGTTATTAACTGCGAGGTTTCTAAGCCAAGTTACCATTTTGCATTCGTATATCATGAGGCTAATACGATATACTTTTATGCTCAGGGAAGTCGAAACAATTTCCAATCCGAAAATTGCCTAGATTGACACCGGGAATCGAACCCAGCCACCCTCGGCGTGGTCTTGCTTTGTAGCCGCGCATCTTACCGCACGGCTAAGGGGCCGTACACATATTACATAAGCATTTAAGGCGAGAGGGGGGGTCGGTCTATATTTTACGCTCCATATAAATAAAAAATCATTTGTATGAAAGAAATCTTACAGGGTGGGTTGAAAAATCCAGAAAATTTGCTTACGTAATAAGTGTACGACCCCAAGGAGGGCCCCAGTTTATATATTTTCCGTTTCATATTTCACATAGAAACCAATTTAATACTGTTTCACTATAACAGAAAACTCCAATATTTATTATTATTATTATTTTTTAATACGTGTATTTATTTAGGCACTCTGTGTTCTTAACCGCTACTGTGCTTTAGTAGATTCGGTATTCTGCTGCGCAGAATCCATACAAAATCTATTTTTAGATATCCATAACTCGTTATTATTATCGTTGCCATTTCATCTCATCGTCAGTCCATTGTGTCCGTTTGTCCATGTCATCTTCCAGTGATTCTGCATTGTTCGGTTGCCATTTATCCGGGTAACGTTGGAGAAATGCCTCCGAGAAGAACAAGTTGTCAGTCGTCATCACGCAGCTCTGATGGTAAGACGCGTACCCCAGAGCGCCACCGTATGGCGACTGACTTAATTTTATATAAGTACCGAATATTGGAGAAGAAAACAATAAAAATTTCTTTTTTTCAAAAAATCGCCGGTAAAATATTTTGAAACACCCCGTGGCTCATTTCTAATGACCTTGACTAATTTTCTGTTAAAAAAAATCAGAGGTACATGAAACTTCGATAATAATCCATTCTCTTACACCGCGGTGCACCGTGTGGTAAGTCGTTGGGGTTACGCCACGGCAGTGATCGCAGAGCGTATCTTATAAATTTGGATTGAACTCTTTCCATCCTGTCGATCCAAGCTTGATGGCAAGGACCCCAAACCTCGGCAGCTGTTTCCAAAACCGATCGAACTAGCCTGAAGTACAATGACCGTTGGCAATATGGGTCGCGGAATTCGGAAAATGAATCCAGGATTTCTATTCGCCTTACTAATTACGTAATTAAAATGTTTACGGAAGCTCAGTTCTGAGTCAAGCATAATGCCGAGGTCTTTTACGACGATCTTCCTCTCCAGTAGTTCGCTCCCAATGAGGTAGTCCCAGAGAATTGGCGACCTTTTTCTACAGAACGAGATGACTGTGCATTTCTTCATGCTCAATGCCAGACTGTTGCGATTACACCAGCTTACGAAACGGTCGATGAAGGTTTGTAGTAAACGACAGGCATCGTGTGTCTTGACGACTCTGTATATTTTAAAGTCATCGGCGTACACTTCTGGTACAATGAAGCAGACGTCATTGAAGAACATGGAGAACAAAAGTGAGCCTAAATTACTGCCTTGTGGCACTCCAGAGTTGTTGCAAAATGAATCAGATTCAGAAGTGCCGATCTTGACGATAAGTTGACGACCAGTTAGGTAGGACTCCAGCCATTTGACGACGTCCGTTGCCACCCCTAAACGATCCAGTTTGGCCAGCAGGATACGGTGATTGACTCTATCGAAAGCTGATTTCAGGTCGGTGTACACAGAATCCACTTGAACACCCTTCTCAATAAATTTCAAGCATATCGAGGTAAACTGAACGAGGCTTGTTGGCGTTGACGTGTTGGTCGGGTGACATGTACATTTTAGCGGCCCGGAATAGTTAATTGCACATAAGGATTTCAAATACTTTAGATCCTGCACTGAGTGAGGTCACACCACGATAGTTCGAAACATCCCGTTTGTCCCTCTTCTTGAAAGCGGGGAACATGATGGATTTCTTCCAGAACTCGGGAAAAAACACCTTGCGAAAGACTCTTTCGGAAAGAGAATTGTCGATGATCTTACTTACTTACTTATTTATGGATCTTGTACACCTCCGGTGGTGCAAAGGGCCGACTTGAAAGATCTCCATCCTAAGCGATGTCCAGCTATCGCTTCAACCTGTTGCCAGGTTAGATTTCGGTCGACTTCTTTTATTTCTTCATTGAGGCTTCGCCGCCATGAGCCTCTGGGTGTGCCTCTGCTGCGATGTCCCGCTGGGTTCCAGTCTAATGCTTGTTTACAGATTTCGTTTCCGCCCCTACGTAGACTGTGGCTGACCTAGCCCCACTTCCGATCCCGAATTTCTGTTGCTATCGGCCTCTGGTGACAACGACGATGGAACTCGTTGTTTGAGAAGGTGTCGCCGTGTTAACATCCAACGATTTGGTTTTGTTGACGTTGATAACTAAACTAAACTCTGCATATCAGAGCGCCGTTGAGCGAGGAGTGCAACGTCATCAGCCATTTCGAAGTCGTTTAGGTGCTCCATTGTTATAGGGTACCATAACAGCCCGCGGTTTGGTTCACGGTCAATCGCACCTACCAGAATCTCGTCGATTACGATGAGGAACAGTAACGGTGATAGAATACATCCTTGCCTCAGCTACGACCCGGATAGAGTCGGACAAGACACCATTGTGCTACACGAGAAGGCCTCGTACTGTGCCTCGATGAGGCCGATGAACCCCCTTGCGTATTAGGGCTATTTTTTTTATGGAAAATTTCTAATTATTCAAGGAAATTTTTTTTTGTTGCCATCCGAAAATCGTCGGCGGCGGCGTTTGTCATAATTTTGGTCGGCGGCGGCGGGGTTCATCAGCGTGGCGATTTTTTTCATTGCGTTCGTTTCTTACATTATTTTTTCATGGATTTTTTCGGTAAATTTTCAATGCATTACCGGGAGAATGCTTTGAATATCAAAAAAAAAAGTTTTTCTAACATAATCATTTGGAAATATTTTCGGATTTCCCACGGGAATTACATTGAAATTTGCAAGTGTAACTTTTTATAAATTTTCCAGGAAAATTACATTGAAATTACATGGGAATTACATTGAAATTTGCAAGTGTAACTTTTTATAAATTTTCCAGGAAAATTGTTTGGCATTCTTCAGAATTTACATGAAAAATTGTTCAGAGTATTCACAAGAATATTTCAGTATGAAATTGTTCGAAAGGTTTTTTGGAATTTCTGTAGATTATTCTTCAAAATTTACCCACAAAATTCTTCTAAATATCTTCGGAAAGCTTTCTGTTCTTCAGAATTCAAAATGTGGATTTCAGCCAAAAATTCTGGTAAACGGTACTTGGTTCGGAATTTCGATAAAAATTAAAATTCCTATGGGAGTTCCATTAAAACTTCAGAATTTCTACACGTGGATATCTAAAAATTTCGAGGAAAGCTTTTCGATATTTAAACGTAACATTTTTCGGAGTTTTTATTGTCCATAAGTTGTTCTTTTGCAATTCCACGGTAAATTATTTAATAGGAGTAAGGGTGATTTGATTGAAAATCCTTTAACGGAAAGCCATTTTTCCGAATTGCGCATTAAGCCGAAAAACAGTTTACCTGAAAATTTCATTAGCCCTAACAGGCCATTTGGCCGAAATGGTAATTTGACCATAAGTCACCGGCTTAAATGGTCGTTTAACAGGAAGGACCATTTGGCCGAATGGATTTTAATTTTCTGGATGGATGTTATGGTCAAAAATGTCGACCCGTTTGGCCAAATGACCCGTTTTGGGCTATTTGCCCGTTTCTTTAATTGGTATGTCCTTATCGGATGAACGACATTTTCAGCCAGATAGGTTCCGGCCGAATGATAAGATCGGCCAAACATATTTCGGATTTGCGACCGTTTGGCCGAAAATTCATTTGACGGAAACCCATGTATTCGAAAAGCACTTGGCCGATAGGTAAGTCATCTAGTCGAATTCCATTTCTAAAACGGTTATTAGGCCGGACCAGGCTTGGCATTTATTCGCACAATGAGCTCAATGAGCAAAAAAAGTTCATCAAAAATGAGCAATAAGACATCACGGATATGATCAAAACATAAAAAAAAGATGCTCTTCGTTGTGGGAAAAATGAAGAGCGGCACTCATTGAGAGAAACCGTTTGTCTCAATGTGCCTCTTTGAGGAGCATCATTTTTGTTGTTCTTTCCAACTGAACGTACAGAGAAATGAAAGCACACTTTTGTCATACTATCGCTACCCGCACAACAGCCTCACACATTCGCACCTTTATGAGACCAGCATGAGGATAGGGACCGTGTATAGCATCCATGAACGGGTAGAAATGAACACCATTATATCTTTACATTAATTATTTACTGCTTCTAAGCAACAGGAAGCTTGATGTAGGCAATTCTATATTTATCTGGTTAGCTATTACTATTTGGATTGCAAAGGGATTATTGACTAAATTATCTCATACTAGACGAACCTGATTGATCTCACTCGGGTTTTATTTTTGATCGGTCAATCATTTAACTGATTGAGGCGTCGCACTCTAGACCGATTTCAGTTCGAGCTTGATGGCTTTCTTCCACGGGGATGACAAGCTACGCCATCTTTGTCACATCTTTTCTGAGTCACCAATATGAGTGCACAGCGAATGCAACATAAGCAATTTCCAGGGTGAAAATGATATAAAACGAACGAAGGCATAAACAGTGCCTTGTGCAAGTAGCATTCTAAAGAATTAAGCATGTAAGTTTAACATTCTTAAGTTTAAAGCATGGAATCGAGTGTATGAGAATAGTTTTAATTTATAGTTCGATTTCATTTTTCTCTATTTTCTCATGATTGTATCATGTTGCATTATTGAGTGAAATGGGTGCTTTGCATCATATTTCCTGTAAAAAGCGTAAACATTCAAAATTGCAAGGCACATACTTAGCTTAGCTTAGCTTAGGCTTAGACTGACTATTACATATCAATGGGTTACATACCCGTGATTGATCAAGACACTGGTGCAAATTGTAATGTTAGTTGTTAAGGTGGGGTAATCAGTGAACATAGATCGGGATTCACCATGGAAAGTGATGTGGACTTATGAAACTTCTACACAGCAGTATTAGCATTTCCTGTAATTTGTTCAATTGTTCATTCTTCGCGAGAATGGCAATCAATCGCTCAAAGTGAGTTGATTGTTCATTTGAATTTCCGGATTAGGCGCCCGCTGGCGTTATCATTTCATTAACGTAAGAAAAGTAAAAAAGAAACGGGATTGAAAAATAATTGATAGTAATCAGAAAGCTAATGTTATTCAGCAACCCTATATTTTATTCTCTATTTGACGTTAAGTAAGAATGTAAATTCTACGTTCATTTTATATGTCGTTTATTTTGCATTACTTTCGCGCGCGCGTGTGTGTCACTTGCCTTGACCAGTATACCGTAATCAGGATCTCACTTGGGTATTAATCCTGATGTGCCGGTTGGCACTCGTGTTGGGCTTCTTGTAGAGCTTTGGGCGGCACACGGTCGCTTCCCAGTCTATATAAAATCGCACATGGTGCAATACAAGATGCTAAATTGGAGACGATATACATACATGTTGTGTGGAAAGAAAGTACCTCTATTGCCTGCACTTCAAAGCATCCTACACGACACCATATACGTTCATGTGTTGACTGGGTTTGATAGGGCCTGCTTATGGACATATGCAAGCTTCTTTTTGTAGAGGGTTTAACAGAGCCCACTGTCAAACCCCACCACATCCTAGGGCAGGCTCCCCCTAACTCTGCAGTGGCCATGGGGAGGGTCGTCAAGCCCTTGGACATAGTCCCTGCTGCCCCTTCACTGTTCAAAAATTCGCGCACATACATTTGTTGCAAATCGTCGTATTGGGGTGATTTGACACTGGGGGATAAATTTATCACCCAAAAAAGCACGAACAGACGAACCTGTCAAAATCCATAGTGAAAAAATTTGGTGTCGGTGCCCTGCTTTCTTCAGAACTCATGAAACCGTTGCATTTAGACAACTTCTCAACACTCCCCAGCAAATTGTTCTATTTTTTCATATACCTACATAAACAAACACAGAAAAGCACAAAACGATTCGATTGGTGAGTAAATCTTGAAAATCGGCCAACCCGTTGTTCACAAGTTATAATGCCTCAAAGGAAAAGCAAACTCATTTTTATATATAGAGGAAGATAGATAGATGATGATGATGACGATGATGATTGAAGAAGATGAAAAGGGAAGGGCCAGGGAGCGATCCATTGATCGTAGTGGCATAAAGGCCCCAAGACCTACTTCAAAATATTGTGAAAACGCATTAAAACGCATGAGACCTAAAATCCGCATAAAAATTAAGCCTCATATTAAACCGCATGAAAGCGAAAAAAGGTGCGGGATTTTTGCGACTGCTTCAATTTTGAATGAAAATTATTAAGCTCTTTTAGGGGAATATCTTCAACGTGTAAAAATTAAATGAAACATTCCTAAACACGCATTATGACAGTGATTGAATTGTTTTCTAAACAAAGACGATAAATACAATAACCTACTGGCTACCGTTAGATTAGCCAACTAATTATCATAAATTTTTTCGCCACCACCAATTCCGTCCTTATGAAAGAGGCTCAAAGATACTCAATGAGCAACTTTTTCCTCACCTCATTGAGTCAAACTATTTAGTTATCATTGAGAAATGAATATATTTCGGAGCTACCCGAAAAAGAGTGAAACGCAAAAGTACAAAAGAGAAGAGCAAAGATTCGTGTGTCGAGAGCAGTGAGCATTTTTTTTCTTCTCCTGATTTGCTCTGAGGAGCATTCCATCCCTGGGCCCGACATGGTTTGGCCAAAATGTCATTTGGCCGAAAGCGACATACAGCTGAAAGTGAAATTCGACTAAACTGGTCATTCGACCGAAAAAGTTGTTTGTCCTTATAGATCGTTCAGCTGAAAATGCCGTTTAGCCGACGTTTGATCGAAACCCGGGAAGCACAAGTCAGACAAAAATTGTTGCAGCAACTTGATTGTGACCAAAAGTGGTCACTTATCAGTTGCATTAACCCATGCGAATAATGTGTTTGGCCGAAAATACTGTTTGGTAGAAGCGGTATTTTGGCAAAACGAGTCATTTGACACAAAAATGACCTTTCTGCCAAACAACCAGTCGACCAAACGGAATTTTCGGTCAAAACGACCTATTCTGCTAAGCGACTTTTTCGGCAAAATGACCAATTCAGCCAAACTACATTTTCGACCTATATTCCTTTCGACCAAGTACCGAGTTTCCAATTATCAATTCGCTCATAAGCTCGACGAATCTAAGAACACCCAATTGGAGAAAATGTGAACGCATTGGCGGTCAATTCAACAGCCACAGAGATATTTGGTACCACACAGGGAAACCAACGCATAACGCTTGAGTAGTGCTATATTTTTGTCCAAGGGTACATTGCTCTAAATATAACATCTGAAGCTAAAGAATGAATCTCTCCAAAATGTCACGTGTCATTTGACTTAATGTCATTTGAATGACATTTTGCCTCCCACGCCCCAGATTACATATTTACAGCAATGTCTTGTTAAACAAAGTTGTAGCCACATTTAAGCGCTATAAGTTTGTCATACTTGATAATTGATAGCAAACTACTGAAACAAACTACTGGGAAAATTATACAAACGAATGCAAATGACATTCCTGCTTCAGGGGCACACACAACCTCCCAGGTAGACGAAATAACGAAGAAAAGCTTCAGAAATAGCACAGAGATAGCTTCCGTAATTGAAAAGACGGAAAGGTGCATTCTATTTCATTTTGTTTTTATTTAAAGTTAAATCGTGGGTTAGAGTTCAATGCTAGTGACGTTACGGCCGATCGGTGTAGGTGGGACTCATGGGTGGCATGCTACAGGCACGGCATACAAAAACAAGGCAGGCTCATCACGTATGTAAACATTCAGTTTGAATATAAACATGTGACGTCACTGCTATCTTCGCACAAGCTGGACCGAGACGATGCTCTACGGTCGCAGCATGCTTACTTTTGTACTCCAACATGTGGCGATAAAACATGCGTCACATTCGAAGTGTCATTTTTCTAACGAGCCTACCTTGTTTTCTGTATACCGTGGCTACAGGTAGGGTAGGTGGGCGTTTAAACATACCTTTTCCGGGGTGGGGGAAGGAGGTGATCACTACCGGAGTCTTAGCGAGGGTTCTGTGGCAGAAACGGGACAATGCTAAAGCGTTCGTTCGGTATCGTCGGAGTTCTTGAAGCTGGACCCTTTAAAGTGCTGGATCGATGCTCATGAAGGACCGGAGAAGCCTCTCCGTTCAGAAGGTCATGGAGCGAAGAAAGGCGATCTACGTCACCCCGATGGCGACACTGGGCTACTAGGGCATTAGGGCGGCCTCCGCTTGAGGGTCTTTCCTTCTACGAGTCGGCAAGAGCTAACCTAACCACAGCGCTGGATGGATGTTTCGATGGTGACTGATGCTCCGGCTTGGGCGTATCGAGCCTACTCCAACACCCTTCGGTCGATCGGGACGATAACAGGTATCCTCGGCGCAGGTGATCCTCGGCGCACGGAGCAGTCTATAGTTGGACCTGTTTGTTCACAGCTGCTGTCGCCTGGCTGAAAACCTCGTGTTAAATGATGACTGACTTTGAGGTTACCCTTGACGCTGCTTGCTTTTCGGCGGCTTGCCGACCAAAAGGAATCCACAAGTTGGCGTGTGGCTTCCTTTAGCTGCTAAGGGGATCGTTTTGGGCTGCTTTGCACTCCTGCTGGGGCGGTACACACTTCTTGCTATCAGCGACTTGTCGGCGCAGGACCGACTGGCGGGAAAGGTTGCGGTCTTCCACAGCTTCACTACTGGCCCAAGCGGGCTCAAAAATCCTCAAAACTTTGCTGTTTTACACCGCGTGCCTGGTGACCTCTGTTTCGGCCCTTGACAATCGGGGTCCTCACTCTTTTCCGGTTATACGTCGGCGGCTAGATCGTGATCTTGGATCTCGAGAAATATACACGCGGAAAGTCTCTAGTTTTCGACCTTTTCTGCTTACTGGCCTAGCGTCGACTACCTCACTGCTTCACTCTTTTTCATTTTCAACCTTTCTACTCCCATCCCGTTTCTCCATACGTTTTTTCTTCTTCGGTTGTCAATTCGCCTCGGATGTATTTCTTTTTCGCCGTCGCCGCATTAGAGATGTGAACCAGTGGCGTTAGTCAGGTACACGGTCAAGCCGGAATAGCCACATAACTATTTTAGTTATGTTCCTATTCGCTAACTTAGATGCTTCATGCAACGAAGAGCAGATGAGAAAATTCACGGCTGTACGCAAAAATAGAGAACGATATAAAGAACTAAGGCAGTTGAGAAAAAAACTCTAGACGATAAAAGAAAAGCTGTTCGAGAGCTGAAGAACGGTAAGGCCGCTGAGAAGGACGGAATTCCGGCCGATCTTCCAAAAGCTGGGTGTGACCAGCTGAACGAAAAAATCAACAAGTGATTGAAATGATTTGGGAGGGAGAAGAAATGCCTTTGAGCTGGCTTGTTCTAGCCTCATATGTTCTATCTACATGAAAGGGCCCAGACTCGATTGTGGTAATTATCGAGGTATAAGACTCCTCAATGCGGGTGATCTCCCGCATTCTATTTAACAGACTGCGTCCGTTTGCGGAGACTTTTGTCTGCGAATTTCAAAGTAGTTTTCGAGAAGATATTTACTCTGCGACAAATTCTTGATAAATTCCGGGAATACAACTTGCTGACTTATCATTTGTTTATAGATTTCAAGGCAGACTCAGTGAAACGAAACGATGTGTGGCACATATTGCTGGAACAAGGCTTTCCGGCAAAGCTTAATAGGCTGATGTGGGCGACGCTGAATGGATGAAAATCGAGCCTCAGAATATCTGGTGAGACATTCAAATTGTTCGTGAGGTTAAATGGATTGAAGCAGAACGATGCGTTCTCTAATCTGCTATTCAACATACCTGGGCCTTCATGTTGCCGATGACGATTGTGATGCCCGCTGTCAAACACCACCACATCCTAGGCAGGCACAACAACATGTCCTGGGAGGGTTCGCCAAGGCCTTGGACATAGTCGCTGCTGCTCCTATGAGTGGTGTTGAACCCGAGCAGGAGAAATTGGCTCAATAATACTTAATTCTGTTATTGATACCATACTCTGTTATGAACTAGCCCTGGATAAGAGGTAAAATACCAAAGGAATAATACCAAAAACTAATATGCACAATACTTAAGCCATAACAAACTCAGTTATTAAATTGAATTTTAATACCAAATGCATAACCAATTATTATTCGTTTGGTATTGAAATACCTAAGCATGGTATGCCTCAAGTATTCTGCATATAAGTTTTTGGTATTATTTTTTGGTATTTTACCTCTTATGCAAGGCTAAATCATACCAATTTCTGTTATCGAGGTCGTCGCTCCTGCTCGGGAAGTGTAGAGGAAATATTTCACGAAAGAATCCTGAGAACCGACTGGGTATTCACCGATTCTGGAAAATCGCTGCTGTTTTTCGTCTTCATCCCCGTTCCTAGCAAACTCCCTAGTGAGCCTTTCCATTCTACTGTAACCATGGAATAGTTGATTGATACGAAGGCTGCTCCAACAATAATTGGCTAATTTATAAAAACGGCTGATCACCACTGATCACGAAAGAAACACCAGAACACCTCTGCTGCCGGTAATTGTTGAGCGAGGAATTTCAATAATTTTAGCTTTGTTGATCACCTACTTAGGCCGATACAAATATTAAATTTATTTTATGTCACCCCCCCTTCAACTTTCCCAAAATATTGAGGGGGCGAAAAAAAATTTTTTTTCTTTGGTTTTTTATTTTTTTATTTAGAACTTTATTCATTACTGTTTTTATCTTGATACGAAATATATCATATATAGATCGTTAGTGTGTCCCCATGAGTATTTTAAATAAAAATATGAACATATCGGAATAAATATTCTATATCCTATCCTTACAGATTCCGTCTAAGCAACTTGCAATATATGGCCGACCCATTTCCAATCACGTTTTCGAACATCTATTGTTATCGATATTTGATGGCTTTTTGGCTCGGCACTGTAAGTCCGTTTGAATTATAAATTTTAAACCTCATCTGCGTTGCCTTTGCCTAATCACAACACGCTTCACGGTAGAGTAGTACATTCGAATTTTGGTGCGTGGATCAATCCGGTTGGGTCTCCAAATATTTTGAAAACTTGCGAAGGTGGCCCCAGCCTTTCTGACTCATGGTTCCATGTCAATCTCAATTTCGTCATCTGATGATATCAGACTGTCAAGATATTGAAGTCCTCCGATCGCCCGGCTACTGCAAAGTTTGAGGGACTTTTTCCGTTGACACTCAACCACCTGGTCCTGCGGGCGTTGATGGTGGACCCGCCGCAAAAAACATACGGTCAGCTTGTTAAGCACACACAAAAGAGTATCGCAATACTAATATAGCGTTTCGTGTTTCTAGTTGTTCCACAACAATAACGAGTCATCTAGATGTTCCACAACAATAACAACCAAAGCAGCTCAAGGTATGATACACGGTCGATCGCATCCACCTTCGATTACGCTGAGAAGTAACAGAGCAGATGAAATGCATCCTCAACGACTACTAGAATGAGGTCAGACAAAGCTCTGACCCTATTTGAAAATCCCTTGCATCCCTGGGCGCCAAACAGATCTGTGTGATTCAGACAGACAAAGCAGACAGCATAGGGTCACCTCCGCCAACTGCGGATCGACCTTGGAGCCCCTTTAGATTTCCTGCATCGGATGGCTGCTTTTCGAAGAACGCAGCTGAAACTATAAGAAGCTGTTCGAAGTGATCGAACCAGAATTTCAGATTTCTAAGTCAGTTAGTTATTGAGGCGATAATCTTCGGTTGTTGCAGCCATCTTTTCTTCATCGGCCAGGATGTCCATCCACGCCAGCCTGTCCTGTCTGCAGCAAAGCCCGACTCCCACTTACAGAGATACATACCGTAGACGGGACTCGTACTTTACTCCTCACATTCTTCCCGTTGCTCAGCCTTTGATTCTATTCGCTTCTCAATCTCCAGTCGGGTTACATTTATATGTAATCTATTCTATTCGCCGGTTTCGATAAAAGTGTTCTTCGCCGCCCACTTCTATTCTACGCTGCCAACTTCCAGAACATCCACTACTTGAGTTCCATATTCTTCAACAAACGATCTTTTCACAGCTGGATCTTCTAGTCGATCTATGGTGAATCGACGCCCGAGTGAATTCTCCTGCCTTTGAATTCTGGAAATGTGTGCTCGGATCTTGCCCATTTAAAAGATGATAGTCCAACGCGATGTCATCGCTAGCGTTTATTACGGACTCAAGAAGGCACCGTCTTCATTTTCAGGTGATCCATTTCCAGAACAGCCAAATACTAGTCCTCACAACTAAAAGCGGTTCTAGAGAAGTAAGTCAAACGCTGTTGGCTGCAGACGGGTGGACTCCCCGGTCAACAACCGGCGATAATCGCCTACTCTACAATATTTCATGCCGCCTGATTGGAGCAAAGACAAATCCATGGGTGATTCAGATATGGGGAAAGGTTAACTACGGCAGCAGGCAACATTCTGCCCGGATAATCATGTGAGAACCATACTGTCATGCTTTGCATCATCCTTGAGCAGGTCAATGTATTTGAAGAGTCCCTCCATTTGGTTCTGATTGAACACGGAAAATCCTTCGATCGTCTGAATCACGCAAAACTGAGGGGCGTCTCTAGAAGCAAGGGAGGTCTAGACAAAATCCAGAGTCCAGCATAATATAATCGCTAAAGTGAGGCAAGGCTGGATGTATTATATCTCTGTTGCTGTTGCTCATAGTAATCGACGACATCATGGGCCGCTCTAGCAGCCCACCACTATAGAGCAATTGTACAATGACGATACTGCAGAACTAACCCAACAGTGGAGTAAACTGAATGACCTGGTTGAACGCGCCCCTCATCAATATCAACAACACCGAATCATTGGATGTGAACAACTCCAACTCCACGGTAGCCGGACAAATAGTGAAGAAGATCGAAAACCAAAGCCAGTCAACGTTGGGCGGTGGTAGATTTGCAAGTATTTATCTACCGATGTCAACGTTTCATAGCTCGGACCTAGTTGCCTCACAACTGGATTCTGAATGTTGAGTCACGGTGCTTCATTTATTATGAAAAAAATACCATTCAATCGAAAGCCGCCATTCGATTCCTACTATAATTATACGCTTCTGGACCAATTTTCAAAAAAATCGTTGGTCAGATTTACGAGTTATGCCGTTTTTAAGTTTTTCGATGGAAAACTCTTTGTTAACCATTTTCGGCCCGGGCTATGATTTCAAATTATAAAATTCACTGTTTCCTTGTTTTTCAACCGATTAGCATGAAATTTTGAGGAAGGATGCATTATAGCCTCTATTTCTGTGTAGATGTATTGATCTAGTGACTGGGTCCATGGGGACGGTTTTATCGAGGGGGTCGTCTGGGTCAAATGGGCTTAAAATAGGTCAACTTCTTTTTAATCGTAGATAACAAGTAGTAAATGCTCTTAATAATGATGCAATAATTTTTGTTTAATTTTGAAATACAGGAAATGGAAACTGAACGTTTGGACCCTCAAATTTGGGTTATAGGAGTTCCAGGATCCTGGTTCGTTCAGGGAAGTGATCAATTTTCAAATGGTTCTGAAACCCAGCTTGCGATTTTGCAACACGAATACAATAAACGACATTTGCAGAGCATCTGGACACATTTGCCACTTCCGGAGGTACCCTAGGAACCTGGTGCTTCCAAGGGAAGGGGTAACTTTTTCATAAAAAAATCCATAGCACATCGTAATAACTTTGTTACGAAAGGTAGGCTTAATTTGAGCGCATGTAACGTAAAATATTAGCACTCCTAGTAATTTAAAAGTCCATTTTGTATAGCAAGTAAGAGAACTTAGAGAAGTAGTGCGATGATGTTTCTCAATGAAGGAACAGATTTACCGAATTTGTAAGTAACTAAGATATTTTGTAGAACAGTTTATAATTAATAAAACTATAGATGATACATTATTGTATAAATATGATGTTAAATACAACTTATCCTAAAATGATTTGTTCAATAAAATTAATTCCCCTGCACCTATAGTAGAACAACCGAAGATCTGGTGTGCCAAGAGACGGAACCATCATCAACAAGTTTTAGATGCTCCTTAGTTTTGCGGATGATATTAACATCATTGGTGTAGATCGCCAGAGCACACAGAGGGACGAATACTTAGAAAGAGGGTCAAAAGGTCATTTTTCAAAATGATGTATTCTATTTTTTAAATATTTTTCTCGCATTATACAGATAATTAAACATTGTAAATTACTTTGGTTGAGTGAATTTGACAATATGCTGCCCATTGGGGTACCTTTGAAGTTGGCATGAAAACTGTTTTTTACACCATATAAATATGAAGTATGATATCTTTGCAATATTTTTCTAATTTGTTATTGAATAATTTCAAACTCAATACATCTTCAAAGATAACATAATCAACTATCAATTGCATACATTGTATAACAAATTCATGAAATGTTCACCCTTGGCTTATGGAGTTGAATTTGGACTATTTCGAAATTTACTCATTTCGTGGTGTTTTCATGTGGTCAGAAAACAATTTACCCATCATTACCCAGCGCTGAAAATCACATGGCTACTAGTTTACATTATATATTTTCAAACTAAACCAAATTTAAGGCCCGCCAGGGCCCGCAGGTTCTTCCCGAGGCATTTGAAAATGACGTAAAATACATGAAAATGTATGTATATGTACTGAATGCTACAATCACAACAATCATTATGAATGTAGTTGAAAATGATAAATTTCATCACAGTAAATATAATAAACCCAGTTGTTACATTTTTAAACCATATTTGTACTTTTGACCATCTTTTTTTTTAATCCGTCCCACTGTGGAGCAGTGGAAGAAGCTTTCATTCCTTTTACACGTGAGACTGAAAGAATAGGTCTGATTTTCTATGGTTTGTGTAGCCAGCTAAAGTCTCGCAGCCTACAGACACGGACAAAACTAGCTCTGCACACATCATTTATTCGTCCAGCCGTCGCCCTGTACGGCCACGAAGCATAGACGTTAAAATATGCAGACTATCGAATTCTCGGAGGGTTTGAATGAAAAATACTGCGCTCAATACTTGACGGTGTGGTAGAAAATCACGAGTCTACCAAGTGTACAAAAGTACAGACATCGGCAGGCTGATAGAATACGGCAGATTACAGTGGGCTGGACATGTAGTGCGTATGCCGGAAGGGAGACCAGCAAGTCATGTTTAGCCGAGAACCTGAAAGAGGACGTCGGCTCCGGAATAGACCCCGGATTCGCTGGCTGTGTGCAATCGAGGAAGATGCGCGTGCGGTCGCCTTGCAGGGAGACTGCTGACTGGCGGTCCAAGAACGAAAACTTAAAAACGGCATAACTCGAAAATCTCACCAAAGATTTTTTTGAAAATTTGTCCAGAAGCGTAGAATTATAGAAGGAATTGAATGGCGGCTTCCGATTGGATGGTATTTTTTTTCATAATAACGGTAAATAAAGCACCGTGCGCGAGTCCCATCGACGACGCCATCGAAATCCGATACCAACAGTAACTCCACAGTGTGACGTAGGCCTGCCACGTAAGAGCGGAGACGAAATCTGCAAGCAAGTGCTGGAATCCGTCATTTTGAAACTGTTTGGAAGAATGTTTTATTCAATTGAAACTGTAACTCTCAAAAAGCAGGGTTATTTTCAGTGTATCGTACACACTTAAAATAAATCGCCGAATTCGGTAAAATTTTACCGAAATCTCAACAGCAGAACTGTTCGGTAAATAATTTAACTGATTTTCGGTGATTTTGACAGTTGAGCAATGGAAAAAATTACAAAAAATCTGTAAAATAAATTACCGAACAGTTCTGCTGTTGAGATTTCGGTAAAATTTACCGAATACGGTGAAATGAGGTAAGTGTGTACCTTTGCTTGGAGTAAGGTAAACGAAAATCTGCAACCATACGCCTGAGAAGACATCTCAGATCGTGTGGGGGTCGGGAAGCGCCCAGGCAGCAATCGTCATCCATGAGCCATTGCATCCTCTCTACGGGTTTATCCGAGGCCGTATCCGTATGCTGCTAACCAGTAGCATGGCATTCCAATAACTTTAGGATCGTGGACATGCTGATATGGCGTGCTTCAGCGATTCTACTTCAGACGTCACCTAAGTATTCCGTAAAGTAGTCTGCAATTTCCGGAAAGTCTGAAATTCCGAGCCTATGCAAGAACGTCATGAAACACCTGTGTTCAAACAACACTTCTGTGTTTTCAGAAGTACATCTGACCATTGCCCCTATTGATTCAACCAGTTCGAGTTTCATACTTGACTTAAACAAAAGCTTATAATTCTAGCAGTACTTTGGTGTTGAGGATTCAACAGCTTACTTAGAGTTTATCAGCAAAACCAGCCCTTTCTAAAAAGAAAAACAGAAATTTCTACAAAAAAAAAGTTCCAGTACTTTTCTATTTATATAAATTTTGTTCTAAATTCGCTACTGGATAAATATGATACAAATATTCATATTCTTTGCTTTTTCTAAACATTCTTTGCTATCATTTTCCATTAAAATTTTAAATTTTCATGGAATAATTGCATTTTTGGACTTTTTTTGCTTCCTTGTTATTTTTTTTATCCCCCCCCCCTCCTTGTACATTTCAAGAGCTGTCGGACATAAAATAAATTTAATATTTGTATCGGCCTTACTAGAGATTTATGCCCACAAAAACGCGAAATAAGGATTAGGGCTGCCGTTGTGTAAGCCATTTTTGGACTCTGACGTGATTGCCCTTAATCACAAATGTTCAAACGACAAAAAAAAATGAATTTTTGCGCATCCATATATACATGCCGTTATGCTAATATACCAATATGCAATAAATATTGTACGATAAAAGCATGAATATGGATAGGATTTTATCAATTCTTGCAAGAAAAATTATATCCGTTTTATCTGCTGAAAACTTTCAAAAAAAAAAAAAAAAAAATTGCCTTACTTTTGATGCGATCAATATGGTTGCTACGAGATAAAGATTCGAAACAGCAACTCTATTTCCGTCAGATTAAATTCACTTGGCTAAGTTGACGCACCCTGCTGGGTGAACCACTCAGCTCATATCTCACACTTCGAGAGAGTTATCGCCTCTTGTTTGCCAAACCCTCGACAAGCGGTGACACACGGACGATGGGCCAACATCATCACATCACATCGCATTCCGCGTTTCGGGCAGTTTTTACCGGAAAACTGGTTCCATTCTCATGCTCGAGTTTCGGCTGATCTTTGCGCTTTCCAGCCAACAAACGTTACTGGCTCGGGATCTGTCGCTGGGCTTCGCATATGGCGTGGAGCCACAGTAGCGCATCTTTTACGAGCGTTTATCATCTTGTAATCCAAGTGTTGCCCCTTCCCGCGGAATCACCGCGGCCACCACAAGCAGCGTCCCCCGCGACCGTGCTCGGGATGGTTGTTTACATTGCACATGATTATCGTCGCCAGGTGATGGCGCGCTCGGGTTGGCATGGCACACTGGGGCGGGAATGGAGGTGCCTACTGCGATATTCTGGGAAAACTGAGAAGATCCAAGTAGCCAAATCAGCAGCAGATGATGAAGCGTGATGCGTTTAATTACCTCCGAAGAGAACTAGTTTTACGGTTTGGCCCGGCGTGCGGTCAAGTGGTCACCAGCTACATTCCAGCAACACCGGGCCAACAACCCCTCAGCATCTTGTGCGGTGATGTTGGGCATCGTGGGAAGATTTCCCGGAGGCAGTGGAAATCTGGTACTGCGACTGACGACATCCTATGACTCAAATCCTTACTTGCGTCATCTCTGCAACACTGCACCGTTGTTCGCGAAGTGTTTGTGGTTGGAGTGATAAGAACCATAAATGATGAAATGTCGTCGCAAGGAGTGGAGCTGGAGAGGATATGGCATTGCACATCGACCATCAACGCCGGATCCGTGGACGGACATGTGCGGGCACAGTGGACTGTGGCGCATGTGCAAGACTAAACAGAACTCGCCCCTTCGGAGTTGGATGGAAGACGAGACACAGAGATAAAATTACCGAGCGAGCGTTCTCTCGGTGTAGACATCATAACATTTTTGTTTTACAATTTCTACGCTTCAGCTCTTGGCTTCCAGAGGCTATTCATCATTTTTTGAAATCCCATCAATTTCCCATAAAATATAAGCGCGCTCCCGTTTCTGGCTCTCGCGTAGACTGCTGCTTGCTCCTTCTTCATCCAACGTCCCATATACCTACGTCTGCATGTAGTCAAGCGGACTGGGTGATGAAATTCTCGGAAGCCGCTTGCCGGTCCGCGAAACACATTTGCTTATCTAATCAATAAAATTGGATCGCTTTCGAGACGGCTGATTGTTGATGGTCTTAAAATTTCGACTCGCTGCTCATCCGCACAAATTCGTCTCTGCCATACGAATGGATAATGTTTGCTCGTTTGGATTATGGACGGATGTCAGGCAACTGAATGGTGCAAAAACCACAATCAGAAGCTGTTGTTTTGTCTATAATCGTTCGGATGAACAGATTTGACGGATAAACAAATCGTGAAGAATGAGACGCTCAAAACGGAGCTACCACGTGACACTTCCGAGGTCAGTGGCTGTTACGTTCATGGAATGTGTGCATTACGCAATTACGTACTGAGTTGAATATTTCAAACGATGAAGACGTGTTTGGGACGCAGGCGTTCTTATTTGGGATATGGTCATGTCGCATTTACGTTGTTATGTCATTTGATGTAATTCGAGTAAGAGGAGCGTACTAAGATAGCAAGCTCACCTGCAATTGTTTTGCAATTGCAGGTGAACTTGAACAAAGTTGATTTAATTATTTAAGACGATCTAATTGCAAGCTTGTGTACTGATTAATCATACTTTTTCATGTCGACACAAAACGAAGCGAAATATGGAATTTCTATGACGATTCAAAAGGATGAGAAATGTTATTTTTTTCAATACTTCGTAACTAGTTATTCTTGTTGAGAATTCGAGAAACTGACAAGCCCTAAAATGTTCGCTGCTTCCACTACGAAGTTTCTAAGCCAAGTTACCATCTTTGCATACGTATATCATGAGGCTAACACGATGACACTTTTATGCCCTGGGAAGTCGAAAAAAATTCCAACCTGAACATTTCTTAGACCGGAAATCGAACCCAGCCACCTTCAGCATGGTCTTGCATTGTAGCCGCGCATCTTACCGCACGGCTAAACAAGACCCCCGTGGGAACACAGTGAAACAGTGACGGAAAGAAAGTTTGAGCTTTATGTCTAATCTATTTGAGTGTATAATTAGGAATGATTTTTTTTCTTTTATTCCTTTCTTTATTTGTTAGGCACTCTATGTTACTTAACCGCTACTGTGCCGAGAATCTACTGTGATAGTCTGCTGTACAGCATCCACACAGAATCTATTTTTAGATTTCCTTTACTCATTATTGTTGTCGTTGCCAGTCCATCTCATCGTGAGTCCATTGTGTCCGTTTGTCCATGTCATCGTCTACCCGTCAAAAAGAGAATAAAAGGTAAAGTTGATTTTTATAAACAAGTGACCAAAGTGTGATTGGACAAAATTGATTGAGCATTGTTTTTAATTTGCGATCTAAAATAATTAATTTGAACTCTATCTGAATACAGGTAGGATATTTCTTCGTGATTATACTACCAATATTAAAAGTTTTTCTTGAAATTTACATCTAGAATCTATTCTACAACTAATAATACCGGTCAAAAATAACCTTGAAGGACAAAAAACTGAAAAAGACCGAAAAATGTTAAGTTATCATAAATTGTAAATGGATTCGTTTATCAAGGAAATCCACACTGGATTGCTATTGGAGTTTCAGTTAACATCCTTTAGAATTTTCCATACGAGTGAACTCCGGAGCTTGCCGCTACGGGAGTATTGAGCTATATGGCTGAAAGAGGAGAAAATCTATAGATAAATAAGAATTGTACCGCCTGTAATCGACCGCCCAGCAAACAATTTTAGCTGAATAAGTTAGTTTTTCAGCTGAAAAATCTGAAGGGTTTTGTACAAGACACGACCGCCCAACGTAAACTACGTAAAACAGTTTGGTGCATTGAGGAATGTAGTCATATTTTAAAATAATTCATTCGGTTATGTTATGTCACTGATTTAGAACAAAATAACCATAGCTTATTGGATATCGTAGTCAGGGGTGACGTCAGCGCAGCGCCCTCACCGACAGTCTGGAGGTCGGATAACATAATCGTTCAAAAATGTCATTTATCATTCAGTTTTATTGTTCTCCGATACATTAAATCTATTCTACAAACATTCTATGTAGATGAAACAGTGACACATTCTCACCCTCATTTGACCCGTTGTCTCCCCGACGACGGTACGATAACTTAAAATTTTAACTCTTTTTTTTATTTTAATTATATTTAATTATATTTTATATTTTATATTTAAATTTTAACTCTAAACCCCCCAAAAATGATGCTTTTCGCGATTCCAACTGTTGCATTCGGCCTCTAGTGTTTTAAAATGATCGAATAAATAGAATAATTATCTTCAAACATGCAGAAAATAGAACTGAGCGTTTCACCAGTTTTAAGTTTTTGACAGTTGACTGGTATAAAAATGAATCTAGAACAGCTGCTGGGAAATTGAATGTTTCAGATTCATATTCAAAATGACAGCCCGAACAATGTGAATCATTGCTGATTTTGTTCTGAGTGTGGATAATGCAGCTAAAGGTTAATAAATTGCTTACATTTTCATTACATTTTCAAAGAAGAAGCCCTAGAGTAGCACCCCCTTTTCCCATCCGCAACGTTCATTTATCGAAAGCGTTCCAACTATATATCTTTATTTTTTGTACATCACTAGTGTAGTAATATATAGGTGGAAATAAAATAGAGGAGTATGATTAAGGACATAGTTGGAAGAGTACCAAGATGGCAGCCAATATGGCACCGAACCTCCCACGGGTCAACCCCACACCTCCCGCACTCCTCTCCCACCAACATTCGAATGCATCAAACAGCATTGAACAAAAGTTTAATATTTAAATTACTAACCTGTTCACAGCATATTTATTCACTTCCCGTGATAATGAACATGTTTATCCAAAGAGTCTTATGCATTTCAGCTTGAATAATATCATAAATCAGCAGTTTCGTGCCGATTTATTAGCCGTTCGCGATTTGGTGGGTTCATCACTGCACTTCACTTCTTCTCAAAGGGCACTGAAAAAATCAAGTTTTTACTCACTTTTCCTCACATGAGCAGCCCGAAATGTTGATGGAATGCAAATTAAACATCACTTTTCGAAATCAGTCACTTGTTTAAACCGAAAACTTAATATAAACTGCTATTTTTGCCCGAAAAAAACGATTAAAAACTGATCGCGAAGCGAATGTAAACAACGGCACCGGCAGCAGCAAACTAATAACTAGGGTGGTTCAAAAAATAATTTTGCTCCGCCACGGTGTCATCCGATGGTTTGGGATGGTTTGAATAGAGGCTTACCGTGCACAGGTCGTTTCAGGTTTGTATGACAGTTGATATGGCGAGGTTGAATTTTACATTATTCTGATTGTGGCGCTCCGTCATTGGGCGCTGGCGAGGGGGGAGACCATATGAATGGATGAAATATTCAAGAGCTTTAACTCTGTAGACAATGCATATTGAATGGTCGTAGAAGTCGATTTCAATCGAGGTTGCGTGTCTTTAGCATGATAATTAGGCTTCTCAGAAGGCATCAGTGTGGCATCAGAAACGTGTGCATCAACAAAATAGCCAAAATTTGTCTGTGATATCTGTTGCACCAGGGGCAGATACTTCATACAAAAAGTGTGACATGGGGGTGAGCGGGGTATAAAATGCTATTTTTTGCGATACGTAATCAATGGATCTTTCCTGCGGTGCGATTTTCGTTCAGTAAAGTCTTTAGAATGTTGCTTTTAGCTATGTGGGTTCTCTTTTCACCAGCGTTTGGAGGGGAGGCGCTGTAGCCAGTGTAACGAAAGGTTTTGTTTCCCATACTAGTTTTCATACAAACTTGAATCGGCTTGTGCTCAACCAGTTTTTGTTCGATTCGATTTTTGGAGGACACTCGGAGCATGGGACGGAATCGATTGAGCGTGTTGGAGCTGGGTCGTTTTTTGAATCACCCTACTAATATTTTATGGTTTTTATAAATACGATACCAATACTACTACAGTATATGACAGTTTTTATTGTACCAATACGTCCAAAGCTTTGTTTTGGTACTCAACCCACCTTCACCTTAATAAACATGCAGAAATACTATTTTGAAATAAAAAATAACTCTATAATTGATGTTGATAAAAGAAATGGTGGAGGCATAAGAGCCTTGGATCTTTGGCAGAATCTCCGCCCTCTGTTAGTTGGAGTGTCGAGGCATCGCAGGCGGAGAAAGGATAGTCGTATTCTCTCGAGTCCGATAAAGAAGCGCGAGTCGATAAAACCCGGTTGCGACAACTAGAAATCAACAAATACTAGCCATGTACCGTTTTGGCTCAAATTCCGAACATGACTCATATTTCGAACACTAGCTTTTAAATGCCCATTTTAACTTTAGTCATGTAACAGTGTTCCTCGTGTCATCAAAACTCTGGAAATGTGCTATGGTACGTTAATACGAGTGATGACAGGGCGTATTCATCAGCTTTCTTCGCCCAAAACCAATGATCTGAACAGCATAACCGAGCTCGGACTGGCAGTTGATAGTCTAGTGAAGCATTTGAGTGAAATTAGGAACAAGTAGGGTATCTGTTCCCATATTAATAACAGCCCGTATATTAATCCCAACCGTCGATAAACCAAATAAAAAATCAATTTATTTACAATTTCTCACATCGTATGTACACAATAATGGATGGAACACATTCTTGAATGTTTGGAATATTATTCAAGATTTTGTTTGAGTAATGTTTTAATTCACAAGAATCAAATTATTAAAAGATAAAATTAGAAAGCACTTTTATTTGCATTTTCCTACCTTTGAACTGATGATTTGATGCACTGCTCGATTGCTACTAGCAGATTCATCTGTTTTCACGCCGTTGTTTTCCACTCAATTTCGGGCTAAAACAATTCTATCCCTTCAAAATTCACTTCACAGCACATAAAGCACATCACATTTTCACTATGAATATAATTATATTTTAAAAACCAACGCGATTTCCTATAGTTTGATATAGGTTTCTTTCGAACAACGTCTCAATTATCCTTGTCCGTATTCCAAACTGTTTACATGGCTGGTAGTATCTGCAAGGGTTGCCGACCAACATTTTTATTTAAAAAATGCTTGAATAAACTTTCATTGTGAAATTCAACTTTTATGTTTGTAAAATAAATTATATCGAAAAGATAAATTATGACAAACACAAAATTTAACTGATAAGATGGAAAACTGCAACAAAAACAGCAATTTTGTAATTATATTTCAACTCAAATACAAAATATTGAAGAATTCGGCATCACTGCAATCATATTGTTACGTATACATACATGTAATAGTGTGCGTATTTTATGTTGGAAACAGTATTATTGATATAGGTACTGCGCGCGTGCTCCTAGGTTCATTACCATACCGCCACCGTTGTCTGCCATATCGCCATACAGGTGTTCTTCGTAGTGCTACCGCCACCTTTGGATCACCTCACGCTCGTTCCTAAGAAAATTCCCGTTTATGTCCTTACACATATCAGGCTGTGGCACATGGCCCTTACGTGAACGGTTCAACTTCTCATAGAACTTCCGTGCGTTATAAGCGCGGTACAGTTGCTCCGTCTCTTCACGGTCTCGATCTTCCTGCTGGCGTTTTTTCCTCCGGAAAATCGAGTTTTGTCTGTTCCGCGCCCGTTTATATCGTGCCCCGTTCGCCCTCGTGCGGTGTTTGCAGCAATCTCGCTCATGCTGTATTCTTCTCTTCGCCGTCATACCAGTCGTTTCTCTGATCCGGGGGCACCGTGCCAAGTGCAGCGGTTGCGGTACTACCAATGGCGGATTGAATATCTCTCCAGCCATCTTCAAGAGACGCTGCGCCTAGCTGCTCTTCCGTTGAGCGCCACTTCCAGCTGCTGCGCGTATTCTTGGGCTAGTCTATCGCCCGCTCACCGTTAAGCCGCGGCGTCCGACTTCGACGCGTGTTGTACACCGTCGAGAGTTTTGAGCGCAGGCATACTGCAACGAGGTAGTGGTCGGATTCAATATTTTGCACTGCGGTAAGTGCGGACGTTCGTGATGTCGGAGAAGAATTCACCGTCAATTAGAACGTGGTCGATTTGGTTTTCCGTTTCTTGGTTAGGTTATCTCCATGTGGCCTTGTGGATATTTTTGCGGGGGAAGAAGGTGCTTCGGACTACCATTCCGCGGGAGGCTGCGAAGTTTATGCATCGTTGGCCATTGTCATTCGAAACGGTGTGCAGACTATCCGGTCCGATGACCGGTCTATACATTTTCGTCGTGTTCTGTACACGGCCGTCGTGTCAGGGCTGTTTAGCGTCCCACCTAACACCAGGCCTTGGGCTTGTGCGCTTTGCGCGGCACACGGTCGCTTTGGCGGAGCCTACTTGCGGATACATGCAGCTTTTTATAGAGGTTTAACAAGGCCCACTGTCAAACCCCACCACATCCTAGGCAGGCGCCACAACTCGCAGATGGCCTGGGGAGGGATCGTCAAGCCCCTGGACATAGTCCCTGCTGCCCCCGTCAAAGATGGACAAAGATATTATTAATTAGAATTTAGCCCTTAATTAATTTACATTCACATGCCATACCTAGCCGTACTAGTAGATTGAAAGAAATTTACTTTTTCAGCTTTATATGCTTTTCAAGTTAGTATTTAAGTTCAACTCTTACAGTTAGTTGATAATATTAACCTGTATTTAAGCCTGAATTTGACTTTTTAATTATTACCACAATTGCCTGCATCAAACTGCAAATCATTGTTTATCTTCTTCTCACAATTGTAGTCGTTTGTAATCTCGTACCCATACACGGAAGTGCAGTTCATTAGTCTTACTTGTGTCCGTTGTCCGAAAGAGGTTGACCTAACCCAGGAGTGTCTCGTCGCGACACTCCTTGTTGTATGCGTAATAATTAATGAGGTCAGTCATCTGCAACCCTTGAATTACCTATTATAGATCATAGCAATCATTGTAATCCTTGTCACTATACTACCATGTTAAATAAATAGAAATAATTATTCACTGTTAAACTTCAATGAAACCACACGTGTTTCAATTAGTTCCAACAGGTTATGGCAACAGGGCACCAGTATTCCCAACCCGTGAATCAAGAATATTTTTTTATCAAGCAAAGTAGAAAATGTCTACGAGTGGAAGTTCTGGTCAGCAAGCGAATGGAGCGAAAAACGGTGATAGGAACGTTCGGGTCACAAGAAGTTCCGTGGCGTTGCCAGCCATCGAAAAATTGCGAGGAAGAGAGAACTATACGACGTGGGCATTTGCCATGAGGATGATTCTGATCCGCGAGGGAAGTTGGTGTGCCGTTGATGGAAACGGTGTCGGAGTTTCTGAAGAAATCAAGTTGCAAGCACTAGCGACAATCTGCTTAAGTCTGGAGAGCTACAACTATAGTTTGGTGCAAGATGCGGTATCGGCGAAAGAGGCATGGAAGAAGCTGCAATCGGCGTTCCAGGATAGTGGTTTGACGAGGAAGATCGGTCTGCTAAGAAAGTTCACGTCCGTGCGATTAATTAATTGTTCCAGTGTAGAGGCCCTCCTTAGCCGTGCGGTAAGACGCGCGGCTACAAAGCAAGACCATGCTGACGGTGGCTGGGTTCGATTCCCGGTGCCGGTCTAGACAATTTTCGGATTGGAAATTGTCTCTTGTAAGAAATATCTGGAAAAACAGGCAGATAAGTGAACGCATCAAAATACGAATTTTCAACTCTAACGTGAAATCTGTGCTGTTATACGCTAGCGAAACATGGTGTGTATCAGTGGAGAATACTCAACGGCTGCAGGTATTCATTAACAGATGCCTGCGGTATATAATTCGGGCCTGGTGGCCTCACAACTGGATCTCAAACAACGAGCTCCATCGTCGTTGTCACCAGAGGCCGATAGCAACAGAAATTCGGGATCGGAAGATGTCCGTCTAGCTCGCAGGCCACTTATTATCAAATTGAAAATAAATACCTCTAAGTTGATGTACCAAATGCGGTACGCATAGGTACCTCCGGGGATTTTGAACGTACCTCAATATTTCCTAGAAAATCGATGGCCTGCTGAATAGACGATCGATTTTTCGAAAATCTTTGTAAAACTTCTCAATTTTATCGCTTCAATGTAATGTACCAAGTACGTACCTTCCGAAATTATATTTGTTTTTCAACGTACCTCAAAATTTCCCATACTTTCTTATACTTAACTTTTCAAATCGCTTTATATGTTAGATAACTCGACGGAATCGGATTCCTTGGAAAATTCTAGGCCGGAAACATATATAAAACCTTATACTTAAGTTGAATAATGGCAGTTTTATACTAAAAAGCGTGATTTCGACCAAAAAATCATATAAATACATTAGAAAACTCCTAAATACACACCAAAACATAAAATAAGAGCTTACGCCTGAAAGTAGACAATTAACAGAACGCCTGGATATTGTATAAAATGCATTTCCAACAATTTTCAATTCTAAACGAAATTAAAAACTCGATAAGATATACATATATAGTTCAAAATGCATATCAATAAGGTACATTGCACAAATAGACCAAAATGTCCATCTGATCCTTCAAGGACATTCTCAGGTATCCCAAGTTTGTCGCAATTGGCATGGCATGCCAACGTACCTCGATAGAAATATTTCTTATCAAATTATTTAATAAAAAGTCGAATTATTCCAGATTAAATCCAATTAATTCGAATTTATTTAGGTACATTGCACAAATCAACCCCAAATGTCCTTCTGATCCTTCAAGGACATGCTCAGGTATCCCAAATTTGTCACAATTGCATAGCATGCCAACGTACCTCGATAAAAATAATTTTAATCAAATTATTTAATAAAAAGTCAATTATTCCAGATTAAATCCAATTAATTCGAATTTATTTAGGTACATTGCACAAATCAACCCCAAATGTCCTTCTGATCCTCCAAGGACATTCTCAGGTATCCAAGTTTGTCGCAATTGCATAGCATGCCAACGTACCTCGATAAAAATAATTTTAATCAAATTATTTAATAAAAAGTCAATTATTCCAGATTAAATCCAATTAATTCGAATTTCTTTAGGTACATTGCACAAATCAACCCCAAATGTCCTTCTGATCCTTCAAGGACATGCTCAGGTATCCCAAATTTGTCGCAATTGCATAGCATGCCAACGTACCTCGATAAAAATAATTTTAATCAAATTATTTAATAAAAAGTCAATTATTCCAGATTAAATCCAATTAATTCGAATTTCTTTAGGTACATTGCACAAATCAACCCCCAAATGTCCTTCTGATCCTTCAAGGACATGCTCCAGGTATCCCAAATTTGTCGCAATTGCATAGCATGCCAACGTACCTCGATAAAAAATAATTTTAATCAAATTATTTAATAAAAGTCAATTATTCCAGATTAAATCCAATTAATTCGAATTTCTTTAGGTATATTGCAGAAATCAACCCCAAATGTCCTTCTGATCCTTCAAGGACATGCTCAGGTATCCCAAATTTGTCGCAATTGCATAGCATGCCAACGTACCTCGATAAAAATAATTTTAATCAACTTATGTAATAAAAGTCAATTATTCAGATTAAATCCAATTAATTCGAATTTATTTAGGTACATTGCACAAATCAACCCCAAATGTCCTTCTGATCCCTCAAGGACATTCTCAGGTATCCCAAGTTTGTCGCAATTGCATAGCATGCCAACGTACCTCGATAGAAATATTTTTTAACAAATTATTTAATAAAAAGTCAATTATTCCAGATTAAATCCAATTAATTCGAATTTATTTAGGTACATTGCACAAATCAACCCCAAATGTCCTTCTGATCCTTCAAGGACATGCTCAGGTATCCCAAATTTGTCGCAATTGCATAGCATGCCAACGTACCTCGATAAAAATAATTTTAATCAAATTATTTAATAAAAAGTCAATTATTCCAGATTAAATCAAATTAATTCGAATTTCTTTAGGTACATTGTACAAATCAACCCCAAATGTCCTTCTGATCCTTCAAGGACATGCTCAGGTATCCCAAATTTGTCGCAATTGCATAGCATGCCAACGTACCTCGATAAAAATAATTTTAATCAAATTATTTAATAAAAGTCAATTATTCCAGATTAAATCCAATTAATTCGAATTTCTTTAGGTACATTGCACAAATCAACCCCAAATGTCCTTCTGATCCTTCAAGGACATGTCCAGGTATCCCAAATTTGTCGCAATTGCATAGCATGCCAACGTACCTCGATAAAAATAATTTAAATCAAATTATTTAATAAAAAGTCAATTATTCAGATTAAATCCAATTAATTCGAATATCTTTGGGTACATTGCACAAATCAACCCCAAATGTCCTTCTGATCCTTCAAGGGCATGCTCAGGTATCCCAAATTTGTCGCAATTGCATAGCATGCCAACGTACCTCGATAAAAATAATTTTAATCAAATTATTTAATAAAAGTCAATTATTCCAGATTAAATCCAATTAATTCGAATTTCTTTAGGTACATTGCACAAATCAACCCCAAATGTCCTTCTGATCCTTCTAAGGACATGCTCAGGTATCCCAAATTTGTCGCAAACAGCATGCCAACGTACCTCGATAAAAAGTAAATCCCACCATTTTAATCAAATTATTTAATAAAAAAGTCCAATTATCTCAGATTAAATCCAATTAATTGAATTTCTTTAGGTACATTGCACAAATCAACCCCAAATGTCCTTCTGATCCTTCAAGGACATGCTCAGGTATCCCAAGTTTGTCGCAATTGCATAGCATGCCAACGTACCTCGATAGAAATATTTTTTATCAAATTATTTAATAAAAAGTCAATTATTCCAGATTAAATCCAATTAATTTGAATTTCTTTAGGTACATTGCACAAATCGACCCCAAATGTCCTTCTGATCCTTCAAGGACATTCTCAGGTATCCCAAGTTTGTCATAATTACATGGCATTCCAACGTACCTCGATAGAAAAAATTTTAATCAAATTATTTAATAAAAGTCAATTATTCCAGATTAAATCAATTAATTCAAATTTCTTTGAGTACATTGCACAAATCAACCCCAAATGTCCTTCTGATCCTTCAAGGACATTCTCAGGTATCCCAAATTTGTCGCAATTGCATAGCATGCCAACGTACCTCGATAGAAATATTTTTTATCAAATTATTTAATAAAAAGTCAATTATTCCAGATTAAATCCAATTAATTCGAATTTCTTTAGGTACATTGCACAAATCAACCCCAAATGTCCTTCTGATCCTTCAAGGACATTCTCAGGTATCCCAAGTTTGTCGCAATTACATGGCATTCCAACGTACCTCGATAAAAAAAATTTTAATCAAATTATTTATAAAAAAAGTCAATTATTCCAGATTAAATCCAATTAATTCGAATTTCTTTAGGTACATTGCACAAATCGACCCCAAATGTCCTTCTGATCCTTCAAGGACATTCTCAGGTATCCCAAGTTTGTCGCAATTGCATAGCATGCCAACGTACCTCGATAGAAATATTTTAATCAAATTATTTAATAAAAAGTCAAATTATTCCAGATTAAATCCAATTAATTCGAATTTCTTGCAGTACATTGCACAAATCAACCCCCAAATGTCCTTCTGATCCTTCAGGACATGCTCAAGGTATCCCAAGATTTGTCGCAATTGCATAGCATGCCAACGACCACCTCGATAGAAATATTTTTTATCAAATTATTTAATAAAAGTCAATTATTCCAGATTAAATCCAATTAATTCGAATTTCTTTAAGTACATTGCAACAAATCGACCTTCAAGTACATTGCACTAATCTGGGATACCTGGAGCATGTCCTTGAAGGATCAGAAGGACATTTGGGGTTGATTTGTGCAATGTACCAAAGAAATTCGAATTAATTGGATTTAATCTGGAATAATTGACTTTTATTAAATAATTTGATAAAAATATTTCTATCGAGGTACGTTGGCATGCTATGCAATTGCGACAAACTTGGGATACCTGAGAATGTCCTTGAGGGATCAGAAGGACATTTGGGGTCGATTTGTGCAATGTACTTAAAGAAATTCGAATTAATTGGATTTAATCTGGAATAATTGACTTTTATTAAATAATTTGATTAAAAATTTTTATCGAGGTACGTTGGCATGCTATGCAATTGCGACAAATTTGGGATACCTGAGCATGTCCTTGAAGGATCAGGAAGGACATTTGGGGTTGATTTGTGCAATGTACCTAAAGAAATTGAATTAATTGATTTAATCTGGAATAATTGACTTTTATTAAATAATTTGATAAAAATATTTCTATCGAGGTACGTTGGCATGCTATGCAATTGCGACAAACTTGGGATACCTGGAGAATGTCCTTGAGGGATCAGAAGGACATTTGGGGGTGATTTGTGCAATGTACCTAAAGAAATTCGAATTAATTGGATTTAATCTGGAATAATTGACTTTTTATTAAATAATTTGATTAAAATTTTTTTATCGAGGTACGTTGGAATGCCATGTAATTGCGACAAACTTGGGATACCTGAGCATGTCCATGAAGGATCAGAAGGACATTTGGGGTTGATTTGTGCAATGTACCTAAAGAAATTCGAATTAATTGGATTTAATCTGGAATAATTGACTTTTTATTAAATAATTTGATAAAAAATATTTCTATCGAGGTACGTTGGCATGCTATGCAATTGCGAAAAATTTGGGATACCTGAGCATGTCCTTGAAGGATCAGAAGGACATTTGGGGTTGATTTGTGCAATGTACCTAAAGAAATTCGAATTAATTGGATTTAATCTGGAATAATTGACTTTTTATTAAATAATTTGATAAAAAATATTTCTATCGAGGTACGTTGGCATGCTATGCAATTGCGACAAACTTGGGATACCTGAGAATGTCCTTGAGGGATCAGAAAAACATTTGGGGTTGATTTGTGCAATGTACCTAAATAAATTCGAATTAATTGGATTTAATCTGGAATAATTGACTTTTTATTAAATAATTTGATAAAAAATATTTCTATCGAGGTACGTTGGCATGCTATGCAATTGCGACAAATTTGGGATACCTGAGCATGTCCTTGAAGGATCAGAAGGACATTTGGGGTTGATTTGTGCAATGTACCTAAAGAAATTCGAATTAATTGGATTTAATCTGGAATAATTGACTTTTTATTAAATAATTTGATAAAAAATATTTCTATCGAGGTACGTTGGCATGCTATGCAATTGCGACAAATTTGGGATACCTGAGCATGTCCTTGAAGGATCAGAAGGACATTTGGGGTTGATTTGTGCAATGTACCTAAAGAAATTCGAATTAATTGGATTTAATCTGGAATAATTGACTTTTTATTAAATAATTTGATAAAAAATATTTCTATCGAGGTACGTTGGCATGCTATGCAATTGCGACAAATTTGGGATACCTGAGCATGTCCTTGAAGGATCAGAAGGACATTTGGGGTTGATTTGTGCAATGTACCTAAAGAAATTCGAATTAATTGGATTTAATCTGGAATAATTGACTTTTTATTAAATAATTTGATTAAAATTATTTTTATCGAGGTACTGGGATACCTGAGCATGTCCTTGAAGGATCAGAAGGACATTTGGGGTTGATTTGTGCAATGTACCTAAAGAAATTCGAATTAATTGGATTTAATCTGGAATAATTGACTTTTTATTAAATAATTTGATAAAAAATATTTCTATCGAGGTACGTTGGCATGCTATGCAATTGCGACAAATTTGGGATACCTGAGCATGTCCTTGAAGGATCAGAAGGACATTTGGGGTTGATTTGTGCAATGTACCTAAAGAAATTCGAATTAATTGGATTTAATCTGGAATAATTGACTTTTTATTAAATAATTTGATAAGAAATATTTCTATCGAGGTACGTTGGCATGCTATGCAATTGCGACAAACTTGGAATACCTGAGCATGTCCTTGAAGGATCAGAAGGACATTTGGGGTTGATTTGTGCAATGTACCTAAAGAAATTCGAATTAATTGGATTTAATCTGGAATAATTGACTTTTTATTAAATAATTTGATTAAAATTATTTTTATCGAGGTACGTTGGCATGCTATGCAATTGCGAAAAATTTGGGATACCTGAGCATGTCCTTGAAGGATCAGAAGGACATTTGGGGTTGATTTGTGCAATGTACCTAAAGAAATTCGAATTAATTGGATTTAATCTGGAATAATTGACTTTTTATTAAATAATTTGATAAAAAATATTTCTATCAAGGTACGTTGGCATGCTATGCAATTGCGACAAACTTGGGATACCTGAGAATGTCCTTGAGGGATCAGAAGGACATTTGGGGTTGATTTGTTCAATGTACCTAAATAAATTCGAATTAATTGGATTTAATCTGGAATAATTGACTTTTTATTAAATAATTTGATAAAAAATATTTCTATCGAGATACGTTGGCATGCTATGCAATTGCGACAAATTTGGGATACCTGAGCATGTCCTTGAAGGATCAGAAGGACATTTGGGGTTGATTTGTGCAATGTACCTAAAGAAATTCGAATTAATTGGATTTAATCTGGAATAATTGACTTTTTATTAAATAATTTGATAAAAAATATTTCTATCGAGGTACGTTGGCATGCTATGCAATTGCGACAAATTTGGGATACCTGAGCATGTCCTTGAAGAATCAGAAGGACATTTGGGGTTGATTTGTGCAATGTACCTAAAGAAATTCGAATTAATTGATTTAATCTGGAATAATTGACTTTTATTAAATAATTTGATTAAAATTATTTTATCGAGGTACGTTGGCATGCTATGCAATTGCGACAAATTTGGGATACCTGAGCATGTCCTTGAAGGATCAGAAGGACATTTGGGGTTGATTTGTGCAATGTACCTAAAGAAATTCGAATTAATTGGATTTAATCTGGAATAATTGACTTTTTATTAAATAATTTGATAAAAAATATTTCTATCGAGGTACGTTGGCATGCTATGCAATTGCGACAAACTTGGGATACCTGAGAATGTCCTTGAGGATCAGAAGTACATTTGGGGTTGATTTGTGCAATGTACCTAAATAAATTTGAATTAATTGGATTTAATCTGGAATAATTGACTTTTTATTAAATAATTTGATTAAAAATTTTTTATCGATGTACGTTGGAATGCCATGTAATTGCGACAAACTTGGGATACCTGAGAATGTCCTTGAAGGATCAGAAGGACATTTGGGGTCGATTTGTGCAATGTACGTAAAGAAATTCGAATTAATTGGATTTAATCTGGAATAATTGACTTTTTATTAAATAATTTGATTAAAATTATTTTTATCGAGGTACGTTGGCATGCTATGCAATTGCGACAAACTTGGGATACCTGAGCATGTCCTTGAAGGATCAGAAGGACATTTGGGGTTGATTTGTGCAATGTACCTAAAGAAATTCGAATTAATTGGATTTAATCTGGAATAATTGACTTTTTATTAAATAACTAGCTTTATGTACCCGGCCTTGCTCGGAGTTGCCAGTTTAATTCGCAGTTTTTTTCACCATCGGAATTGGAATAGGTCAAAAGGATAATTGTGTTTTCTTATTGATATTTCATCATTTGATTAAAAGAAGGTAGATTACATTTGAAAACATTGACTGATTTTGAAAATGGGATCAAACCCAAAATCGCTTTATTCCGGGCAAACGTCTATTTCTAAAGAAGGAAAAACATACACCGATGCCTTATTCCGGAAAAACGTCTATTTTTAAAGAAATGATCACATTTACCGTCCAGAAGGAAACACTTTAATCATTGCTTTTCTCTGGGCAAACCATGATTTCGATGAAGTGTTGAGTTGATCGATCCCTGTCATCTTCGCCTTCTTAAGAAAAAAGAATGTTTTGTTCCAAATTTGGTTGAAATCGGGCAAAGAATACAGAAGTTATGCTGGAACATTGGATCATTGCATACCTTGCTTTATTTATTAATCTTGAATCATTATCATATAATTATCATACCTTTTAAAATTTGGAATAAAGGTTACTCGATTATGGATCACTATGCAATTTGATCATTCATAATCATCAATCATTAATCATATCGATCGTTAATCATTAACCATACACATAGTGTGTCAACATTTAATCACGATCGGTAATCGTTAATCATAATCCAACGGTTTTTTCATCTATTATTCATAATCGTTAATTATTGTCAAAATGAATTTAATCATTAATCATTATCAGTCATCATTTTCAAAAATTATAATTCATTAATCATAATCTTTAATCATAGAGTTGAATGATTTAATCATTTAATCTGCTTAGAATTGGTCCTGGGGTCAGGAGTTACACTGAATTGCCCGTTTTCTAAAGACAACCGCTTTCCTTTACCCTTCCTCTTTTCTCAATGACCATTTCACCCCCTTTGTTATCTTCTCCTTGCTTGGGGTAGAAAATGTGTGTACCAAATTTGGTTGAAATCGCTACAGGGGTTCATAATTTACTTTGAATTGCCCGTTTTCTGAACAAAACCCTTCCCTCCAGACCCCTCCCCCCTTATCCAAATTTCCCTCCCGTACGATCGGCTCCTCATAGTGAATATGTGTACAAAATTTGATTGAAATCGGTCCTGGGGGTTGGGAGTTACACTGAGTTGCTCGTTTTCCAAAGACAACACCTCCCCCTATACCCTCCCTTTTTCCAAATAATCATCCCATCCCCTTTGTTATCTTTTCCTTATGATGTAGAATGTGTACCAAATTTGGTTGAAATCGGTACAGGGGTTCATGATTTACTTTGAATTGCCTGTTTTCTAAACAAAACCCTCCCTCCAGACCCCTCCCCTTTCCCAAATCCTCCCATATGATTACCTCCTCGTAGTGAATATGTGTACAAAATTTGGTTGAAATCGGTCCTGGGAGTTGAAAGTTACACAGAATTGTTCGTTTTCTGAACAAAACCCCTCCCACCACCCTCCCCTTTTCTACATGACCATCCCACCCCTTTGTTAACTTCCTCTGAGGATAGAGAATGTCTGTACCAAATTTGGTTGAAATCGGTCCTGGGAGTTGAAAGTTACACAGAATTGTTCGTTTTCTGAACAAAACCCTCCCACCACCCCTCCCCTTTTCTACATGACCATCCCACCCTTTGTTAACTTCCTCTGAGGATAGAGAATGTCTGTACCAAATTTGGTTGAAATCGGTCCTGGGAGTTGAAAGTTACACAGAATTGTTCGTTTTCTGAACAAACCCTCCCACCACCCCTCCCCTTTTCTACATGACCATCCCACCCCTTTGTTAACTTCCTCTGAGGATAGAGAATGTCTGTACCAAATTTGGTTGAAATCGGCCAAGTGGTTCAGAAGTAGTTAACGAACATACATACATAGATTGGTTTTTATATATATAGATTTGATAAAAAATATTTCTATCAAGGTACGTTGGCATGCTATGCAATTGCGACAAACTTGGGATACCTGAGAATGTCCTTGAGGGATCAGAAGGACATTTGGGGTTGATTTGTTCAATGTACCTAAAGAAATTCGAATTAATTGGATTTAATCTGGAATAATTGACTTTTTATTAAATAATTTGATTAAAAATATTTCTATCGAGGTACGTTGGCATGCTATGCAATTGCGACAAACTTGGGATACCTGAGAATGTCCTTGAGGGATCAGAAGTACATTTGGGGTTGATTTGTGCAATGTACCTAAATAAATTTGAATTAATTGGATTTAATCTGGAATAATTGACTTTTTATTAAATAATTTGATTAAAAATTTTTTATCGAGGTACGTTGGAATGCCATGTAATTGCGACAAACTTGGGATACCTGAGAATGTCCTTGAAGGATCAGAAGGACATTGGGGTCGATTTGTGCAATGTACTTAAAGAAATTCGAATTAATTGGATTTAATCTGGAATAATTGACTTTTTATTAAATAATTTGATTAAAATTATTTTTATCGAGGTACGTTGGCATGCTATGCAATTGCGACAAATTTGGGATACCTGAGCATGTCCTTGAAGGATCAGAAGGACATTTGGGGTTGATTTGTGCAATGTACCTAAAGAAATTCGAATTAATTGGATTTGATCTGGAATAATTGACTTTTTATTAAATAATTTGATTAAAAATATTTCTATCGAGGTACGTTGGCATGCTATGCAATTGCGACAAACTTGGGATACCTGAGAATGTCCTTGAGGATCAGAAGGACATTTGGGGTTGATTTGTGCAATGTACCTAAATAAATTTGAATTAATTGGATTTAATCTGGAATAATTGACTTTTTATTAAATAATTTGATTAAAAATTTTATCGAGGTACGTTGGAATGCCATGTAATTGCGACAAACTTGGGATACCTGAGAATGTCCTTGAAGGATCAGAAGGACATTTGGGGTCGATTTGTGCAATGTACTTAAAGAAATTCGAATTAATTGGATTTAATCTGGAATAATTGACTTTTTATTAAATAATTTGATTAAAATTATTTTTATCGAGGTACGTTGGCATGCTATGCAATTGCGACAAACTTGGGATACCTGAGAATGTCCTTGAGGGATCAGAAGGACATTTGGGGTTGATTTGGTACAATGTACCTAAATAAATTTGAATTAATTGGATTTAATCTGGAATAATTGACTTTTTATTAAATAATTTGATTAAAATTATTTTTATCGAGGTACGTTGGCATGCTATGCAATTGCGACAAATTTGGGATACCTGAGCATGTCCTTGAAGGATCAGAAGGACATTTGGGGTTGATTTGTGCAATGTACCTAAAGAAATTCGAATTAATTGGATTTAATCTGGAATAATTGACTTTTTATTAAATAATTTGATAAAAAATATTTCTATCAAGGTACGTTGGCATGCTATGCAATTGCGACAAACTTGGGATACCTGAGAATGTCCTTGAGGGATCAGAAGGACATTTGGGGTTGATTTGTGCAATGTACCTAAAGAAATTCGAATTAATTGGATTTAATCTGGAATAATTGACTTTTTATTAAATAATTTGATTAAAATTATTTTTATCGAGGTACGTTGGCATGCTATGCAATTGCGACAAATTTGGGATACCTGAGCATGTCCTTGAAGGATCAGAAGGACATTTGGGGTTGATTTGTGCAATGTACCTAAAGAAATTCGAATTAATTGGATTTAATCTGGAATAATTGACTTTTTATTAAATAATTTGATTAAAAATATTTCTATCGAGGTACGTTGGCATGCTATGCAATTGCGACAAACTTGGGATACCTGAGAATGTCCTTGAGGGATCAGAAGGACATTTGGGGTTGATTTGTGCAATGTACCTAAATAAATTTGAATTAATTGGATTTAATCTGGAATAATTGACTTTTTATTAAATAATTTGATTAAAAATTTTTTATCGAGGTACGTTGGAATGCCATGTAATTGCGACAAACTTGGGATACCTGAGAATGTCCTTGAAGGATCAGAAGGACATTGGGGTCGATTTGTGCAATGTACTTAAAGAAATTCGAATTAATTGGATTTAATCTGGAATAATTGACTTTTTATTAAATAATTTGATTAAAATTATTTTTATCGAGGTACGTTGGCATGCTATGCAATTGCGACAAACTTGGGATACCTGAGAATGTCCTTGAGGGATCAGAAGGACATTTGGGGTTGATTTGTGCAATGTACCTAAATAAATTTGAATTAATTGGATTTAATCTGGAATAATTGACTTTTTATTAAATAATTTGATTAAAATTATTTTTATCGAGGTACGTTGGCATGCTATGCAATTGCGACAAATTTGGGATACCTGAGCATGTCCTTGAAGGATCAGAAGGACATTTGGGGTTGATTTGTGCAATGTACCTAAAGAAATTTGAATTAATTGGATTTAATCTGGAATAATTGACTTTTTATTAAATAATTTGATTAAAATTATTTTTATCGAGGTACGTTGGCATGCTATGCAATTGCGACAAATTTGGGATACCTGAGCATGTCCTTGAAGGATCAGAAGGACATTTGGGGTTGATTTGTGCAATGTATCTAAAGAAATTCGAATTAATTGGATTTAATCTGGAATAATTGACTTTTTATTAAATAATTTTATAAAAAAATATTTCTATCAAGGTACGTTGGCATGCTATGCAATTGCGACAAACTTGGGATACCTGAGAATGTCCTTGAGGGATCAGAAGGACATTTGGGGTTGATTTTTTACAATGTACCTAATGAAATTCGAATTAATTGGATTTAATCTAGAATAATTGACTTTTTTATTAAATAATTTGATTAAAATTATTTTTATCGAGGTACGTTGGCATGCTATGCAATTGCGACAAATTTGGGATACCTGAGCATGTCCTTGAAGGATCAGAAGGACATTTGGGGTTGATTTGTGCAATGTACCTAAAGAAATTCGAATTAATTGGATTTAATCTGGAATAATTGACTTTTTATTAAATAATTTGATTAAAAATATTTCTATCGAGGTACGTTGGCATGCTATGCAATTGCGACAAACTTGGGATACCTGAGAATGTCCTTGAGGGATCAGAAGTACATTTGGGGTTGATTTGTGCAATGTACCTAAATAAATTTGAATTAATTGGATTTAATCTGGAATAATTGACTTTTTATTAAATAATTTGAGAACAATATTTCTATCAAGGGACGTTGTCAGGCTATCCAATTGACACAAACTTGGGATACCTGAGAATGTCCTTGAAGGATCAGATGGACATTTTTGGTCGATTTGTTGCAATGTACCTTATTGATATGCATTTTGAACTATATATGTATATCTTATCGGTTTTTAATTTCGTTTAGAATTGAAAATTGTTGGAAATGCATTTTATACAATATCCGAGCGTTCTGTTAATTGCCTACTTTCAGGCGTAAGCTCTTATTTATGTTTTGGTGTGTATTTAGGAGTTTTCTAATGTATTTATATGATTTTTGGCCCGAAATCACGCTTTTTAGTATAAAACTGCCATTATTCAACTTAAGTATAAGGTTTTATATATGTTTCCGGCCTAGAATTTTCCAAGGAATCCGATTCCGTCGAGTTATCTAACATATAATGCGATTTGAAAAGTTTAGTATAAGAAAGTATGGGAAATTTTGAGGTACGTTGAAAAACAAATATAATTCCGGAAGGTACGTACTTGGTACACTACATTAGCGATAAAATTGAGAAGTTTTACGAAGATTTTCGAAAAATCGACCGTCTATTCAGCAGGCCACCGATTTTCTAGGAAATATTGAGGTACGTTCAAAATCCCCGGAGGTACGCATAGGTACGCATTTGGTACATAAACTTAGATGTATTTATTTTCAATTTTATGATAAGTGGCCTGCCAGCTAGACGGACATGATCGGAAGTGGGGCTGGGTCGGCCACACTCTACGTAGGGGCGGAAACGAAATATGTAAACAAGCATTAGGCTGGAACCCAGCGGGACATCGCCGCTGAGGCAGACCCAGAGGCTCATGGCGGAGAAGCCTCAATAAAGAAATAAAAAAGTCGACCGAAATCTAACCTGGCAACAGGTTAAAGCGATAGCCGGGCAACGCTCGGCCTCGGCTTTCAAGTCGGCCCTTTGCCCCACCGGAGGTGTACAGGATCCATAAGTAAGTAAAAATTGTCTCGACTTCCCTGGGCATAAAAGTATCATCGTGGTAGCCTCATGATATACGAATGCAAAACTGGTAACTTGTCTTAGAAACCTCGCAGCTAATAACTGTAGAAGTGCTTAATGAACACTAAGCTGCGAGGCGGCTCTGTCCCTATTAATGGGTCTACCGGAGCAGTATGAACCTATGATCATGGGACTTGAAGCATCCGGAGCTGCGCTGACAGCAGATGCGGTAAAGGCAAAAATTCTACAAGATGTCAAACTGGATCGTGGTCCGGTAAGCAGTAGTGTGGAAGAAGCATTATACAGCAGATCGAGCCGGAAGAAGGTAAATGAACCAAAAGCAGGTAGCAAAAACGAAAAACTTTGCTACAACTGCGAGAAGCCGGGACATTTTGCAGCCAAGTGTCCCCATGTCAGGAAACCATCGATGAAGGTAAGCAAGCCAAAAGGATTGTGCAGCATTTTCACGATTGGCGATGTGAATGCAAATGAGTGGTACTTCGATTCCGGTGCCACAAGCCACATGGCACGGTCAGATCAAACATTTGTTGAATCCGTTGCTATGGATCACGACGTCGGAACTGCAAATAACAGCTACATGAAGGCGGTTGCCAAAGGAACGGTTGCGATGGAAACCAAACATGGGCGTGTGAATGTAGCAAGTGTGTTGAAAATCCCCGAGCTGGCTACCAATCTGTTATCGGTGAGTACCATATGTAAGCGAGGACACAAAGTGGTGTTCACATCCAACAAGTGCGAAGTCTGGGATGACAGTGGCAAACTTGTCGTTACCGGAATCGAGGAAGGCGGATTATACCGTGACGGGCGGAGGAATCGTTTCTGACCATGGGCGTAGCCAGGATTTCAAGTAGGGGGGGGGGCTAACTTTTCTAGGTTTTCTGAATCGTAGTTTAAAAAAACACATGAATATTAGTGCTTGGCACTATTTCCTTCTAAACTCCCAAAACTTTGAAACCAAATCCACAACCAACAGTATATGCTGGTTCACAATAGCGCGTTGCGCGTCGCGTCGCGCTGGGCGTTGATATCAGCGTTTTGTACTAAAACGCAACGCCAATGAACGTGACGCATTCACGCCCACAATGCAATGCAATAATGATTATAACACTAATGGATTTAAAAATGCATGATTTATTGCTCATCAAATATTTAAAAAAAAAGTGAGAAAATTATTAACGAACTCAGTATTCAGAGAGAATATAAAATTGGCTATAACAATTATTATAAAAATCCTGCATTCTTCCATGAGTTTTAGAAAACTACACACTCAGTTTTTATTTCTGCAGCTCGGCAAAAATCCACACAGCCGTGCGCCAGCAAAATAAATAACTGATATTCCGGCAAAAATAGCGTTTGTTAGCTGATTTTCGGCAAATTATTCGCTTATTATCAGCAATTTTGACAAAAAATCTCGGCAAAAAACATGTTTACTGGGGCACGGCTGTACGATTCTCGGTAAAAGTTCAACATTTTGCTGAGATCCCGGTAAAAAAAATTAAGTGTGTAGAACCATACATCTGAATTCCTAAACAAATCCTCTCTGAAATAATATTAATTATAAAATATTCAGAAAAAAACAATATACAAGCTTTCCTCATGAATTCCTTCGACAATTGCTCCAGGCATTATGTCCGTAATCCGAAAATTCCATAAATAATGATTTACTCCAAGAAATCCTCCACGAACGTCTTTATAGGTTCTGCAGGGAGTTCTTCAGATAATTTCGTGCTGTTTCTCATAAAAAAATCTGAAAAATCGCGCCGTGAAAATTCCACAGAACTGCAAGTAAATATTCCTGAGAATTTCGCGAAAAATCTTCAAATTTCTTGTGTAAATTCCATGAAGTTCTCCGTGAAAGTTTCGAATAATTTCTTGTGAAAATTTCAAAGAATTTCTTTAGCAATTCCACCAAAAATTTAAATAGAAATTATAACGAAATTGAAATCAACAATAGAGTTTTCGGAGGAATTTCTGCAGGAATTCCCGGAGAATTATCATAGCAATTCTTGGAGTAACTGCCGGTGGAACTTCTGGAGGATTTCTTGAAGAACTGCAGAAAGAATTTCCGGAGGAATTCCTGGAGGAACTCTCGTAAGAACTCCTGGATAAACTCCCAAATGAACTTCCGTAAGAATTCCAGGAGGAACTCCTGGAAGAGTTCTTGAAGGACCTCCCGGAGGAACTCCCAGAGAAATTTTCCGAGGAGCTTGTGGAGAAATATGTTGATAAATTGCCAAAGAAAGCCTGAATGAATCCCCGGAGAAACTACTGATGGAACTCCCGGAGAAATTTTCAGAGTAAAATCCGGTGAAATATCCCGAAGTTGAATTTCTAGAGGAACTTCCGAAATCACATTTCCCGTGTAATTCCTGCCAAATATCCTCCAAGAATTCCCTGTGAAGTTTCTGGAGGGATTCCCGGAGGAACTCTTGGAAAAACTCCTGTAAGAATTTCCGGGGAAATACTTCGACGAATTCCGGAAGAAATTCATAAAGAAATTTCTAGAGGAACTTTTGAAGGATATTCTGAAGTAATTGCGAAAAGAATTCCAGAATGAAATCCTAGAGAATTTCTCTATTGAATTTATGGAGGTCATTCGTTTATTTAGTTAACATCTAAACAGATAACACTGAATCAACAATTTGACGCCACAATGCACGGTTCGAGGCCGCATCTCTCCATCCTCGGATACGCCCCACGCTCGCCAAGTCGTTCTGCACCTGGTCTGCCCATCTCGCTCGCTGCGCTCCACGCCGTCTCGTACCTGCCGGATCGGAAGCGAACACCATCTTTGCAGGGTTGCTGTCCGGCATTCTTGCAACATGTCCTGCCCATCGTACCCTTCCGGCTTTAGCTACCTTCTGGATACTGGGTTCGCCGTAGAGTTGGGCGAGCTTATGGCTCATTCTTCGCCACCACACACCGTCTTCTTGCACACCGCCAAAGATGGTCCTAAGCACCCGTCTCTCGAATACTCCGAGTGCTTGCAAGTCCTCCTCGAGCATTGTCCATGTTTCATGTCCGTAGAGGACAACCGGTCTTATAAGCGTCTTGTACATGACACATTTGGTGCGGTGGCGAATCTTTTTCGACCGCAGTTTCTTCTGGAGCCCGTAGTAGGCCCGACTTCCACAGATGATGTGCCTTCGTATTTCACGACTAACGTTGTTGTCATCCGTTAGCAAGGATCCGAGGTAGACGAATTCCTCGACCACCTCGAAGGTATCCCCGTCTATCGTAACACTGCTTCCCAGGCGGGCCCTGTCGCGCTCGGTTCCGCCCACAAGCATGTACTTTGTCTTTGACGCATTCACCACCAGTCCAACTTTTGTTGCTTCACGTTTCAGGCGGGTGTACAGTTCTGCCACCTTTGAAAATGTTCGGCCGACAATGTCCATGTCATCCGCGAAGCAAATAAATTGACTGGATCCGTTAAAAATCGTACCCCGGCTGTTACACCCGGCTCTCCGCATGACACCTTCTAGCGCAATGTTGAACAACAGGCACGAAAGTCCATCACCTTGTCTTAGTCCCCGGCGCGATTCGAACGAACTGGAGTGTTCGCCCGAAATCTTCACACAGTTTTGCACACCATCCACCGTTGCTTTGATCAGTCTGGTAAGCTTCCCAGGGAAGCTGTTCTCGTCCATAATTTTCCATAGCTCTACGCGGTCTATACTGTCGTATGCCGCCTTGAAATCAACGAACAGATGGTGCGTTCCCAAGCAACATCTCTTGTTTCTCAGTGAGTAACAACAACTGTGGTGTGACTTACTGAAGGTCTGACTTAAGCACAACGCGTCGTATTTGGAACTCCTTTGTGACACAAAAAGCGCAAGAGGTGGAGCCTATTTGCAACATATTGCGGCTACAAAGAAAATAAAAACACAAAAACCAACCGAGAATCGAACCATGGACCTTGAGATTTGCAACCTTCTACTATAACCATCACATCAACAATTCTATTTGGAGATTCTGCTACAAGTGCACTACATAAACAACAAAGTCAATTGTAACTTCATTGTATCTTATACGGAACATGCAGATGACTGTCAAAAATAAAATACTGCTCAGCTGAGCTCAAAGTGTTTTGCAACATATCAGAAACATTGTCGTAACAGCAATGAACCGAAATGTTATTAATTCTGCAACTTATCTGTTTTGTTTCTGATATGACACACATCGAATTTTAAACCACCCAAGAAGTCAGATGTATTGCCAGTGTCTTTAATGCAATTTATTAGGAACAAACACCTATTTGAAAGATGTTGCGCGTGCTGCTTGGGTTGGGACCTGGTATTCACGGCATTTTTGAAGGATTTGCCGTACAGTAAAGATCTGGTCCGTTGTCGAGCGGCCGTCAACGAAGCCGGCTTGATAACTTCCCACGAACTCGTTCACTAATGGTGACAGACGAAGGAAGATGATCTGGGATATCACTTTGTAGGCGGCATTAAGGATGGTGATCGCTCGAAAGTTCTCACACTCCAGTTTGTCGCCTTTCTTGTAGATGGGGCATATAACCCCTTCCTTCCACTCCTCCGGTAGCTGTTCGGTTTCCCAGATTCTGACTATCAGTTTGTGCAGGCAAGTGGCCAGCTTTGATGAGCTCAGCTCCGATACCATCCTTACCAGCTGCTTTATTGGTCTTTAGCTGTTGAATGGCATCCTTAACTTCCCTCAAGGTGGGGGCTGGTTGGCTTCCATCGTCCGCTGAACTGACGTAGTCATCTCCTCCGCTGCCTTGACTTTCACTGCCTGTACTCTCAGCGCCATTCAGGTGTTCCTCGTAGTGCTGCTTCCACCTTTCGATCACCACACGTTCGTCCGTCAAGATGCTCCCATCCTTATCCCAGCACATTTCGGCTCGCGGCACGAAGCCTTTGCGGGATGCGTTGAGCTTCTGATAGAACTTGCGTGTATCTTGAGAATGGCACAGCTGTTCCATCTCCTCGCACTCCGCTTCTTCCAGGCGGCGTTTCTTCTCCTGAAAAAGGCGGGTCTGCTGTCTCCGCTTCCGTCTATAACGTTCCACGTTCTGCCGGGTACCTTGCTGCAGCGCGACCGCCCGCGCTGCGTCCTTCTCCTCCAGAATCTGTCTGCACTCTTCGTCGAACCAATCGTTCCGTCGACTTCGACCCATATACCCGACGTTGTTCTCCGCTGCGTCGTTAATGACTGCTTTAACTGTACTCCAGCAGTCCTCAAGAGGGGCCCCATCGAGCTCACCCTCTTCCGGCAACGCTGCCTCGAGATGCTGCGCGTATGCAGTGGCGACATCAGGTTGCTTCAGTCGCTCTAGGTCGTACCGCGGCGGTCGTCGGTACCGAACATTGTTGATGACCATCACCAGATAGTGGTCAGAGCCGATGTTAGCGCCACGATATGTCCTGACGTCGATAATGTCGGAGAAGTGCCGTCCATCAATCAGAACGTGGTCGATTTGTGATTCTGTCTGCATTGGTGATCTCCAGGTGTACCGATACGGGAGGCTGTGTTGGAAGTAGGTGCTGCGAATGGCCATATTCTTGGAGGCGGCGAAAACAATTAGTCGTAGGCCGTTTTCGTTCGTCGTTGCGCGCTGAACTTTCCAATAGTCGGTCTAAACTCCTCCTCTTGGCCAACCTGAGCGTTCAAATCTCCTATGATGATTTTGACGTCGTGGCTTGGGCAGCTGTCATCGTACTCATGTTCCAGCTGCGCGTAGAATGCGTCCTTATCATCATCAGTGCTTCCGGAGTGTGGGCTATGGACGTTGATTATGCTGAAGTTGAAGAACCGGCCTTTGATCATCAACCTGCACATTCTTTCATTGATCGGCCACCACCCGATCACGCGCCTTTGCATATCGCCCATCACTATGAAAGCTGTTCCCAGCTCGTGTGTGTTGCCGCAGCTCTGGTAGATGGTATGATTACCTCTAAACGTTCGCACCATTGATCCCTTCCAACAAACCTCCTGCAGCGCTACGATGCCGAATCCACGGTCCTTGAGCACATCGGTGAGGAAGTTGGGAGTTTTGCAGTTCCACGAACCGAGTTTCCAATCGCTAGTCCCTTTTCGTGGCAGTGGTCTTAGCCGATGGTTCCGGTCCATACTCTCTTGTTGATTGTTCGTTGCTTATGATTTTTTAAAGGCTGGCTTGCAGGGCCTGACACCAAACCCCCTAAATTTCCGGAGGACCATTCCTCCTTATTTCCGGTGGACCATGGTGTACAGTTTCACTTAGAGTTTCTCGTATCCCGGCCAGCACCGCGGGGAGGTAGTGATAGGAGTTGCTGGGTAAGAGGCTAAGGACCACGAGATCGGGTCTATTTTATTCCTTCTGGTACGCGAAGTACCAATGGTACGCTTTACCCAGCATTTGCCGTGCCGTTATGGAGGTATTCCCGGGAAATTTCCTGGAAGTTATCCCGGAGGAAATTAAGGAAGAGTTCCTGGAGGAATGTCTGGGGAAGTTCCTAGAAGGATTTATTATAGATTTCCAAGTGAAATAGTGTAGCGAAATCGGAGGATTTCCGTCATAAATTGTATTCTTGAAGGAACTCTCGAATGTATTCCTGAAGGAAACTCCGGAGATATTTCCGGAAGAATAGCCGAAGAAATGTCTGGAAGTAGAAGAAGGAGAGAAGGAAAGAAATCTTCAAGGAATTTTCTCATGAATTTCCTAAACAAATTTTACTGAAGGGTTTCTGGATAAGGAGGAATTACAATTACATGAGAAGGATTTTCGAACGATTTCAGATGAATTTGTGGATAACTTTCCGGAGAATTCTTGAGCCCGAAATGTTTCGAGTTGTTTTGAACTTTCATATATTATGGATCCTGGATACCCTAATAAGTTTTTGAATATGATATATGAATATGTTTGGACCGTAAAGTGCACATGTTTAAGGGAATTCAATTCAGTACCCGTTCAATCTTTCAACCATTTAGGGGGGCGACGGCCCCTCTCTGCCCCCTCTGGCTACGCCCTTGTTTCTGACAAATAGCATCGATGTTTGGCACAGACGGCTTGGCCATTTGAATGAAGGTAGTTTGAAGAAGTTCAAGCAAGTAAATTTTATGAACGAAGCACTTAGTAATTGTGTGTCGTGTCTGGAAGGCAAGCAGGCACGTTTTTCGTTCCCATCTAGCGAATCAAGGGCAGAGGATTTGCTAGAGTTGGTGCATTCGGATTTGTGTGGCCCCGTAGAAGTTCCATCGTTTGGGGGAAGTCGTTATTTCATTACCTTCTTGGACGATTCCAGCAGGAAAGTTGTGGTGTACTTTCTCGAGCATAAAAGTCAAGCGCTTGAAGCATTTCGAAATTTCAAGGCTACTGCTGAAAGGCAATCAGGAAAGAAGATGAAGATTTTGCGGACAGATAACGGGAAGGAGTATGTCAACCGAAGTTTCCGGCAAGTTCTTAAACAAGAAGGGATTCGGCATCAAACAACGTGTCCATATACGCCCGAGCAGAATGGGGTCTCAGAGCAAATGAACCGTACACTTGTGGAGAAAGCACGGTGCATGTTAAACGACGCGAAACTAGGAAAAGAATATTGGGCGGAAGCTATTTCGACTGCCGCTTATTTGATCAACCGATGCCCAACAAAGTCCTTAGAATTCAAGACACCAGAAGAAGCATGGACTGGAAGGATGCCAAATCTTCAACATTTGAAAGTTTTTGGATCTAGCGTGATGGTGCATGTGCCGAAGACGAAGCGTAAGAAGTTTGATCCGAAAGCAAAGAAAGGTATTTTCGTTGGCTACTGTGATGATACCAAAGGATACAGAGTAGGGTGGTTCAAAAAATCGATTTTGCTCCACAGTGCTCATCTGATTCTTTACCATGTTCTGAGTGACCTCTGAAAATTTGAGCTCATTTGGATTGAAACTGATTTAGCACAAGCCGTTTCAAGTTTGCATGCAAATTAGTATGGGGAAATTTATTTTTTCATTATACTGGTAATGACGCTTCCCCATCAAGCGCATGTTTAAAGAAAACCTACATAGCTAAAAGGAATAATCAACAGCTTTCACTCAGTGAAAACCGGATCTCAATTAATCGTTCCAATAATTAGTAATCGAATTAAATCTATACCGTGGTTTTCTGGAGCAAATTGCATAACTCATCAACAGGCAACATTGCTGCTCGTGGCGCGAAAGATAGCACACACAAATTCAGGCTACTATGTTGCACTGCACATTTCAGTGATGCCCTCAAAGAAGTTTAATGATCATGACTAAAGATTCGCAACCTGTCTTAAAATCGATTACTAATTATTGGGACGATTAATCAACATGCGGTTTTCGTTGGGTGAAAGCTGTTGAGTATCCCTTTTAGCTATGTAGGTTTTCTTTTAACCTGCGCTTAATAGGAAAACGTCATTAACAGTATAATGAAAAAATAAATTTTCCCATACTAATTTGCATGCAGACTTGAAACGGCTTGTGCTAAATCAGTTTTAATCCAAATGAGCTCAAATTTTCAGAGGTCGCTCAGAACATGGTAAAGAATCAGATGAGCACTGTGGAGCAAAATCGATTTTTTGAACCACCCTAATACAGAGTCTACGATCCTGCCAGTGGTGAATTTCAAATAAGTCGAGATGTTGTCGTAGTTACGGAAGGTGTGGCCAACGCAAGCGTTGCGTGTGGACATGAAGTGAAACCGGTGGAGTTCATCGAACTACATTTTGAGGAAACATTAATGCCAGCCGGCGATGGTGAGGACGAATTGCAAGATGAGGCCGCCAATCTTCCGCATGTGTCTGATGACGACGACGTTCATAGCAACGAAGACGAAGAATTCGAAGATGCTACGGATTCTGTTGAAGCTGCGCTCCCACCACAAAACAATAGACCGGCTGAAAGCGCGTTTATCCAGGCAAGTGTTCTGATTATATTAGCTATGGATCATTTTCTGGTAAAACCATTTCCCCCCAGTTATCTTCTGCGACTACTGAATTTGTGATGGATGATCCACAAACCTACGAAGAGGTTCTACGCCGGCCATACAGAGACCTTTGGATTCATGCAATGAACGATGAGCTGATTTCGTTGAGCGAGAACGACACGTGGGCGTTAGCAAATCTGCCTGACGAGCGGAAAGCAATTAATGATAAATGGGTATTCAAGGCGAAGCGTGGACCGGATGGGACAATACAGCGTTACAAAGCGCGTCTCGTCGTGAAAGGTTGTGCGCAACGACCGGGTTTGGATTACGACGAGGTATACTCTCCCGTAGTGCGATATGCTACAATCCGTTACTTCACGGCGCTAGCAGTGAAGCACAATTTTGATATCGACCAAATGGATGCCGTCATTGCTTTCCTGCAAGGGGAGCTGAAGGGCGAAGAGATTTACATGGTACAGCCGCAGGGTAACGATCAGCAAGCAGGCAAGGTATGTAGATTAAAGAAAGCGCTTTATGGTTTGGAGCAATCGAGCAAAGTGTGGAATGCTCAATTGGATGACTTTCCTCGAAAATTCGGCCTAAATCATTCATCAGTAGATCCTTGTTTGTACTGGATGATTAATGGGGAGAAGATAATATTTGTAGCAATTTACGTCGATGATTTTTTGATTTTCACCAACGACCAGAATCTGAAACGAAAATTAAAGGCATTTTTGAGTAAGCATTTCAAAATGAAGGATCTTGGTGAAGCCAAATACTGCCTAGGCATGCGAGTTACAAGGCAACGAGCAGATGGCAAACTCTGGCTCGATCAGCAGGCATACATAAATGAGATTATCCAGCGTTTTGGCATGGTTGATTCAAACCCCGTTGCAACTCCTGCTGACCCAAGTATAAGACTGAGTAAATCAATGGCCCCGAAGAGCCAGAAAGAAATTGAAGAGATGAAGACAGTACCGTTCAAAGAAGCCGTTGGATGTTTGTCTTTTGTAGCCCAGATCACCCGTCCGGATATTGCTTATGCAGTGAATGCTGTGAGCCAGTTCAGTTCCAACCCAGGACGACAACATTGGGAGGCGGTCAAAAGGATAATGCGCTATCTTAAAGGGACATCATTGAAGAAACTGGAGTATACCAAACACGAACCTTGTGATCTTGTGGGATTTAGCGATGCCGATTGGGGAGGAGATCCTGACAATCGAAAATCGACGACAGGCTACGTGTTCACCTTACAAGGAGGAGCCATATCATGGAATGTAAAAAATCAGCTCTATCATCTTGTGAGGGAGAGTACATGGCGTTGTCCCACACAATACAAGAGGCTATGCGGTGGAACAACCTACGTTCTCAGATGTCTGAAGATTGCCCGATTTTTGTCAAGTGTGACAACCAGGCTGCAATCAGCATCGCAAATAATGGCTCATACAACCCTCGCACAAAACATGTTAGCATCCGCTACCATTTTGTGCATGATAGCCTCGAACAAGGAGTTGTACAACTGGACTATCTACCAACGAAGGAGCAACCAGCCGACGGTTTTACGAAGCCATTAGCTGTTCAGAAACAAAGACAATTTTATGAATTACTTGGCGTCTCGGATTAAGGAAGAGTATTATAGATCATAGCAATCATTGTAATCCTTGTCGCAATACTACCATGTTAAATAAACAGAAATAATTATTCCACTGTTAAACGTCAATGAAACCACACGTGTTTCAATTAGTTCCAACATTACCTAAAAAATACAATTTATTCAATTGAAACCAGGAGAACAAAAAAAAATGAAAACATTCAAATCTGGGATATTCAAATCTGTGACGGTTTCATGGACCCGATCAATATTTTTCCAACATTACAAAGCATACTTTGATCGAATTATAAAATTTATAGTGTACGCATGGAATGTCATATAGGGGGATGCACAATTTATAGCATGGCCGGCGTAAAATGCTGGATAAGCCTCATGGTCGTGGGTTCAATTCCATGCTCATCCCTTTTCTATATTGTATTTCTAACTTAGTTCTATCTGCGTTCCACGTTCTACTAAAACGATCCCTTTTGTTATAACCTCCCACCCCTACAATTCCAAAACCTATGGCACCTATGAGAGGTCGTAGAGCTCTCTGCATCTTCCTTAAGTAGGTGTCCATCCTTCCCCTTCCTTAGCATTCGCAAGGACGTGGCCAGGACAGATCTCGACTATTGTAAAGTGCATTGCTTCCATCTAAGAGATAGTGATTAGTCCCAAATCAATATCTGTGGTAAGTGATGTAAGTAAGGATGGAAGTGATGTTACTGTCATACAATAGTCCAGTCTGAAACGAGTTCCCCATTAGAAACAGATATTTTCGGCTAGAAGATTTTAGCATTGGAATTATTTCCAGCGTGATGACATTCTCACTTCCTGGAAAATCAATCAGCGGAGCAGTCTATAATAATCACGTTGATATTTTACGGGCCCCATATAACTCGATAAGAGGCACCTTTTTTAAGCGCTGCGCTCTCGTTGAAAGTGCAAACACATCGGAACGAAGGCCGTTATCATCATCTGTTCTCCGCGTCTGTTGGATAAGGCCGCCGTGATGATGATGATGCGCGGCGAAGGGGATTGTTAGTTACCGGCGAGGAACGCTAAAAAAATATAACGACCGAAGGGGGCAGCCAGTCGTGAAGGTGTGTTCTTTTCCGGAGCGTTCGATATATTTTTCTTGCTGCCGCGTCCTCACGCCGCGCCATTCGCCTTCGTCGTGGAATCATCTGCACTCGAGGAAGATAAAACTGCAGAGAAACGGACGTGAACCTTTAATTTATTCTTAAGCGTTCTGTCTGTTTGACAAACTGTTTTCATACGCTGCTATTTAATCGAATTTTCAATTAAACAGTATATAGCTTCACACTTCCGCACAAATATGTTTTTTAATTTGAAGTGCTTGTGAAAAATATAAAATGACGACGAAGATCTATTTGTCTTTTTGTCTCTGATAAAAGTGAGCAAAGCATGCTGCTAGCGTTCGATGAAGAAACTGAAGCGCTTGCTTACTCTTATTCTCGAAGGTGACTTCCAGCTGCCTCCGATTCTGGAACGGCCGCAATGCGACGCTGTTGAGTTGAGATACACATTCTGCGGGTGTGAGAATGCGAAGGGTCAAACGTTTTATCAACACACGGCGGTTGTTTACTTTGGCATCGTCATCATCGTCATGACCGCGCTAGGATTATTGGAGAGGGCGCGACAACGATCAACATTCGTTATCATGAAAGGGTGCTTACACTGGAGGTGGATTCACCCCGCGGTGCGCGATGACGAGAGGAAAAGACTCTGCACCTTTTCTCGGAACTAGATGGAATAAAATTTCATCAATACCATCACCACCTCTGCTTGCCATCTTTGGCCAGAGTCAACGCGCGAGTCACGTAGCAAGCTTTGGTGGCGACTCGGTCGCGAGTTATCGATTTTTCTCAGACTGCTGCGATAAAACGGAAACGTCTCTGCATTTTGTTCTACGTTTCAAATTCGAAGATTGCTTCGTTGAGTAAAAAGTAACGATCTTTTTGCACCTCCACGGGGGTATCACATGTCGCAGTTCGTTCCAATGTGACAGAATAAGAACAAAATAAGGAATGAATGAATTTCTGGTAAGCAAGCTGATGAGCAACCACGTTGAGGATCGCTTCTGCAATTCTGCGAACCAAGAAACGTTCGACGCCGATTTTGATGAGTCAAAAGTTCTTCATCGGTCACCGGCATCATATCCACCGCTCGGGCTGTAACGGCATCGTCAGCGACAACGAGAGTGCGCTCATTTGCGCAGAAAAATGAAACGATTAAGCATTTCAGCGCTCGTCACAAGCACAAGCACCACAGGTACTGGCGGTTGATCCGTTTCGATCGCCATTTGCCCATCCTCTGCGCCCGCTCCTTGGTCCGAGGTGTGTTGCAATCGTCTTTGTCACCTGCACATCGAATCACAGTTGATGTTATGCTTTTATTGTTATTCTGATCCAGTAAAACATTCGAAGAGAATGGGGCGCAAAAAACGACAAACAAGGGTATCAATCGTTGTCGCATTCATCGTCACTCGGAAATGGGAGCTGATTTCAGCGGAAAAATATCAGAACACAAGTACAGTCTTCTCCGCCGTTGAAGACGAGTTGTCAAAGGAATGTATATTGCACGGTAGAATAACTTCAAGAAGGGGTAATTGCAAGTTGCAAATGATTGCAAAAAAATGAAATCAGAATGGTTTTGTTTTCAAGACTATGTATATGTGAGAATCAAATTATGGAGATCTATTTCTAAGGGAAAAGAGGTGCTACAAAAAAATCTCGTTATATTATGATGTCAGCAACATGTCATAAAATTATCATCCCTCAATTATAGAAGTTTCCTGTATCATAGCCCAAGTCCGATTATGTATCCCACTGTATCATATTGCTGCTACTGCCGATAACACTAGAAACTCTACCAGCGAACCCTTTCTCATCGCCTACACCTGACGATATAATCGATCGCCTTGATGGGGGTAATCGAAACTGAAACCGATCCTCGATATCCGTTTTCCTTGTCTGGCAGTTCTTCCTGTCGCCGTCTCGCTGAGTTGTGTCCGTTTCTCATTCCTCCTAACATCATCAGCTGTGTGACTTTTTTCATCCATTCTCTTCGTTCGCTGTCTGCTAATCAATAAAGCATCCAATCCATCCGAAAAGAGATACAGAGAAGCCTCCAAAAGTAACAACACCGTCAGCAGACAGAAACCACATGTGACCCTCAAAGCGAACAGCCTTCCGACCTCCTCCTCGCCTGCGCCCACTTGACCAGCTGCCCCTCCACACAGCTTGAGCTGACTGTAGTGAGAGGCTGTGAAGTCATCCGTTTCCACATCGTTGATCGACTCACCAACCGCTCGTTGGCTTCCAAAGGATAGAGGAAGTGAAGCTCACCTCGTTTGATCCAATTCATCCATTCGACACCACACCGCCGCCGTGTCCTCTAAGCTTCCTCTTCTTTAATTAATACACCACGATCATTGTCTCCTTCTGTTCTCCCGATCTACGTCGGACGGCTGCTGGTATCGCCCATCACATCGAACCGATAACGTTCGGTTGTTGCCCATCGACCCAGAAAACATTGAAGTACGTTACGTAGAAGGATAGATTGGTGATGCGATGATGCAGATATTGTGTTCTATCTCGAGGATTGGAAACGTCGGAACGTCGCTCACGGATGCAGTGAAGTCGTATAAATAAAATGCGGATTCGTTTCGGTTCTTCAGCTCATTAACCCTCAAAGCCTGAACGTACGATTCACGCTTTCATATAATCACTTGAAAAATCATAATTTCTGTTAAGAAAATTGTTTTCAGCTTTTTAGTGGAATGTCTTCACTTGTCATAAGACGAGTTTGTACAATCCCATTTAATTCCACCATTTAATTGTATCTTGACAGATACGTATTTTTTTATTTCTGCATTTTTCAACCGATTGTGACAATCAACATATCAAAACAATCGCTCAGATTTCTATAGTTTTTGGAAATTGGATAATATTTTGGATTGGCCACTTAATTGCGGAAATAATTCGGGGTGTATTTGAGTATGTTTTTTGGCACCTATAGGAACACTTGTTTAGCACTTATAAATGTGACCATGCGACATGTCAATATTCATGGTTTTGAAAAATAAATTCAATTGAGTCTATCCTGATCGTTTTTGGACACGGTGGACGCACCCGGGAATGTTTCGAAAACCTGGTCCACCGGTTAAAGTGACCATTTTCTATCAGCGATAAAACCTAGCATGCGACAATTCAAATTTCAAAACAAGACAAACAAACAAGGCTTTCTGGACAAGTTTGACATGTTCCGGAGTTATCCGGAATGGTGCTCCTGTGGGAAAAATGGTCAGGATTGATGATTCATGAAGCTTCGCTTGCGACATCTCAAACTTCATGATTTCGCAAAAAAAAAAATCAATCTAGCTCATTTGGAGAAATTCAGGACAAGCTGTTCCCGAATCTTCGGGACTAGTGCTCCCGGTGAAAATGACCAGTTTTGATCATTTATGAAGCCTGGCTTGCGACATCTCAAACTTCATGATTTTGCAAAACAAGATCAAAGGAAATCATTTTGGAAGAATTTGTACAAGGGATCTTCAGGAAGCCTGGTCCTTCTGGGAAAATGACAATTTTTGAACATCTCTAAAATATCGCTTTCAGATCACAGAATCAACCGGTTGTGATTTTTCGCGTGCTGTATTTCTTCTCATATTACCTAGGTATAGTTTTTTTTTCAAATTTTTTGTCAAATTTTTGTAATGCGTAAAATGTTGTGCTGGACGTGTTAAGTGAAATTGAAATGTCACTTTGTGCTCAAGGAGAAGATCGATGCGACTCTCCGGCGGCAGCAAGCCGGATTCCGTGCCGGAAGATCCTGTGTGGACCATATTATCACTCTCCGCATCATTCTGGAGCAGGTCAACGAATACCAAGAGTCCCTTTACTTGGTATTCATTGACTACGAAAAAGCTTTCGACCGTCTCAATCACGAGAATCTGTGGGGCGCCCTGAGACGCAAGGGAGTTCCTGAGAAAATCATCGGCCTCATCGAGGCACAGTACGAGGCCTTCTCGTGTAGAGTGCTGCACAATGGGGTCTTGTCCGACCCTATCCGGGTCGTAGCTGGTGTGAGGCAAGGATGTATTCTATCACCGTTACTGTTCCTCATCGTAATCGACGAGATTCTGGTAGATGCGATTGACCGTGAACCAAACCGCGGGCTGTTATGGCAGCCTATAACCATGGAGCACCTAAATGACTTCGAATTGGCGGATGATGTTGCACTCCTCGCTCAACGGCGCTCTGATATGCAGAGTAAGCTCAACGACCTTGCCGAGCGCTCCTCTTCGGCAGGTTTAGTCATCAACGTCAACAAATCCAAATCAAAACCAAAGAATGTTGAAAGCTTCCAATATCTTGGTAGCCAAATGGCGTCAAACGGCGGTACCAAGATCGACATAGGCGCACGGATCAAGAAAGCAAGGGCTGCCTTTGCGAGTTTAGGAAATATCTGGAAAAACAAGCAGATAAGTGAACGCACCAAAATACGAATTTTCAACTCTAACGTACTGTTATACGCTAGCGAAACATGGTGTGTATCAGTGGAGAACACTCAACGGCTGCAGGTGTTCATTAACAGATGCCTGCGGTATATAATTCGGGCCTGGTGGCCTCACAACTGGATTTCAAACAACGAGCTCTATCGTCATTGTCACCAGAGGCCGATAGCAACAGAAATTCGGGATCTGAAGTGGAGCTGGGTCGGCCACACTCTACGTAGGGGCGGAAACGAAATCTGTAAACAAGCATTAGACTGGAACCCAGCGGGACATCGCAGCAGAGGCAGACCCAGAGGCTCATGGTGACTAAGCCTCAATAAAGAAATAAAAGAAGTCGACCGAAATCTAACCTGGCAACAAGTTAAAGCGATAGCCGGGCAACGCTCAGGATGGAGATCTTTCAAGTCGGCCCTTTGCATCACCGGAGGTGTACAGGATCCATAAGTAAGTAAGTAAGTAAGTAAGTTTGTGCTCAAAGTATCAAAACGACAACTTGCTCCAGAGTTGTTCTTGAAGATGACATCGAGGGGGAAGGGTCGTTTGATCGAAACCCGTTCACCTTAGTAGCACACATGTCCCTCATTGGTTTCTGCAAACTGATATGTGACCAGATTCAGTCACAATCAAGTTGCTGTAACCATTTTTGGGCGGCTGAAGGCGAACAAACCATTAGGCAGAAGCCCACCCAGCCGAAAATTATTTGGTCAATAGGTCGTTTGGCCGACTAGGACATGTTCGAACGCGAACTTTCCAGTTATCGAATGTTTTTCATCGCTGCTTTAGCAGCCACCGAAAAGCACTAAGTCGGGTACTGAACACACGCGGGAGTACTGACCAGTGGCTTGGATCGCCACAAGCCCTTTGTGTCCAGGAAAACGCACTGATTCTTCAGAACTAGGTTGTCTTAGCTCTTCGATAAAGAATGTTGATACCGAGGTCGACCGTACGTCCGTTTGACTTAGTATAATATTTCGAACTGTGGACATTGGCTACAGTGCCTTTGCACTATCTCACTGCTAACGAGTGCAGCGATGAGACGATTTAGTTGGGGGGTTTATGGTACGAAATAGGACAGTTTAATATATTTTAAATGATAATACTTGAGTCCGGCTTCAACAATTCGGCCACCTTGGAACACGTAGGGGTTCCAACAATTCAGCATTGTACGAATCCTATTTTGCGCTTGATAATGGCGGCCGAGTGAGTGCCTTTTTGACATCCAAGAGGTAGAAAATATTTATACTTTTTAATCAATGTAGGCCTTGATTCTCTGTAAAATATTGGCACTCATCCGGTATCAACAAACGAACAAATGTCAAATACTTTTAATTATGTTATCATGGATTTGGAAGTTTTCTATTGCTTTATTATAATAATTTTATTTTATTTTTTAGGGATGTAGAAGCAACAGTATATCGGCAAATCTATAATAATAATTATCAGTTTTTTTTTAAGTGGAAAGGAATATCGACATCATGTGCACAATGTCATTCCGGCACCACTTGTGCCACAACACTTCTCTGACAGGGTGGCGAAAGTGTCCGCAGCGGATGGACTGGTAAACTTTAGAGCCACGCAGAATGGGTACGCTTACGTGCGTTTTGACAGTTTTCCCCTGAAAAAACTGTCAAAACGCACGCAAACGTATTCATTGTGCTTGGCTCATTACACCTGCTGGATGACTGAAGGCACCCCACTTCTACAGAATACCAGACTTCCATACTGTGTGAGACTGACTGACCCTTACAGGAATTTTCTAATAAGCGTTAACATTATTTCAATTACGCACTAGTATTGTCGAATAGTGCATTGTTTGTTTAATTAACGAATATGTAAACGTCCCATTAGCGTGGTGACAATTTCAATGGGCATGTTACGGACTAACAATAAGAGTATCAAATCATTTGTGCTGATATTTTTAGTGGAATTTACCAATCATAACTTGCAGTTGACTTAATAAACTTATATGATGCATTTATTTATTTATCATCAGACTAAGGCCGGAGTGGCCTGTGCTGCACATAAAAGACTTCTCCATTCAGCTCGGTTCATGGCTGCACTTCGCCAACCACGCAGTCTGCGGAGGGTCCGCAAGTCGTCCTCCACCTGATCGATCCACCTGGCCCGCTGTGCACCTCGCCTTCTTGTTCCCGTCGGATCGTTGTCGAGAACCATTTTCACCGGATTACTGTCCGACATTCTGGATACGTGCCCGGCTCACCGCAGTCTTCCGATTTTCGCGGTGTGAACGATGGATGGTTCTCCCAACAGCTGATGCAACTCGTGGTTCATTCGCCTCCTCCACGTACCGTCCGCCATCTGCAACCCACCATAGATGGTACGCAACACTTTCCTTTCGAAAACTCCCAGTGCGCGTTGGTCCTCCACGTGCATCATCCAGGTCTCGTGTCCGTAGAGAACTACCGGTCTAATAAGCGTTTTGTAGATAGTCAGTTTGGTACGGCGGCGAACTCTATTCGATCGGAGCGTCTTGCGGAGTCCAAAATACGTACGATTTCCAGCCACTATGCGTCTCCGAATTTCTCTGCTGGTATCGTTATCGGCGGTCACCAGTGAGCCCAAGTACACGAATTCTTCAACCACCTCGATTTCGTCACCACCGATAGAAACTCGTGGTGGGTGGCTCACATTGACCTCTCTTGAGCCTCTTCCTATCATGTACTTCGTCTTCGACGTGTTGATGACTTGTACAATCCGTTTAGCTTCGCTTTTCAGTCTGATGTAGGCTTCCTCCATCCTCTCAAAGTTACGTGCCATGATATCAATGTCGTCGGCGAAACCAAATAACTGGACGGACTTCATGAAAATCGTACCACTCGTGTCAATTCCTGCCCTTCGTATTACTCCCTCCAAAGCGATGTTGAATAGCAGACACGAAATGGGAATGTACAAAAAGCGTCGATGTGCAAGTTGCACACCTTTTGGAGTATTACCTGCTTGCGTCCAGGAAGAATTGGCTAGTACAATCGGAATCGGTTTTAAGAGTTCAGAGTAGTGAATTCACTCCTCCACTATCTGAATAACGCCTCACCCAGATGTCTGATATGGTTGCTCAGTGGCGTAGTCAGAAAATTGGTCTGGGGGGGAAGGGTTTTCTGAACATTTTTTTCCACTAAAAAAATTTTTCTTCTAAAAATTTCGTCTCTTGGAGGGGGGGGGGGGTTATGTCCAGTGTTTACACCACTGGGTTGCATATATGCTTTCTTTTTGTAAAAACATTGATCATAACAAGGATCATAATCATTATCTTGTGGTTAAAGCCTGGAAAACAGAATAAAGCAAATAAATATAAGAAATGCAAGAGAAAACAACCAAATCCTTGAGCAGCGTAATTGAGAATATTTGATGTTCGTTTGTTTATAGATACCGAATGAGTGCCAATATTTTCCAGAGAATCAAGGCCTACATTGATTAAAATAAGTAAATATCCTCTACCTCTTGAATGTCAAAAAGGTACTCGCTCGGCCGCCATTATCAAGCGCAAAATACTGGATTCAGGTGTAATTTTGAATGGATGTGGTTGTTGTAGACATCAGTTCAGTGATCGCTCCGCCTTAGATCTTCGCAGCTCACCGGGAACAAAAAACAAGACCAGGTAGACCGATCGATGTGGCGACTTCGAGCAAGTTCTCCCTTACGGATTTCTCTATCTAGAATGACGGCTACAGATGCTTGGATCCGGTGACGGCAGTAGAATGAACTTGGCTACAGCACGAACGATGTCGTTTAACGGAGCAGTGCGTAGGGTCACGACTCGGACGAACCCCCGTCCTTGCCCGGGTGCAGTTTCATGACTGGCCCGAGCGGCCAGCCAGCAGGAGGAACGTTGTCCTGCTTCACGACGACAATAACGATACGGCCTACCTCAACGGTGACCAGGGGATTGGTTGCCCGTGACTGCAGATGTTGAAGGTACTCCGGATACCAGCGGGCCCAGAGATCGGACGGTTCACTCGACATCGGAGTCAGTGGACGGGAATTGACGCACATTCCGACCTGTGCCAGAAGGGTAAACATCTGTTCGTAAGCAATATTGGTGTTGCCTACTGTTTTCAGGATTGCCTCGTAAGTCTTGGTTGCAGCGCGATTGCGGACCTTTTACTTTCAGTGAGAACAGTAATCGACGCCACAGACAGAGCAGGGGCGAGTTGGTGAGACTTGCAAGGATCCTTGCGTTAACGTGAGGCAACGGAGCGCAAGAGTTTTGCTCTGTCTTATCACGAGTTGTTCTTTAACCGATAAACCAAAAACATCAATCATAGAGATATCTTCTTCGTACCGATCTCAGGTGTGGTCGTTGTCTCAGCTTCAACGTTCGCATCAGGAATAATTAGACGCTTCAAGTTCTCGTCCGCTTGCTTAATCAAAGTAGCTCTGGATGTCTTGAAGAAAATGCCCAAATTGTTTCTGATCAATTGCTTTACGGCAGGATTATTCAAAAAAGCAAAAAGATCGACGTATTCTCATCGTCTTCCTTGGATTCGTTCTTTGAGAGCACATTATAAGGTGACGGCAATTTCTGTGGCTTGGTTTGAAAATTGCTCCAATATAAATTGGAGCGCAACGTTGGCTTCATCTAGACTCTAGAGTGCAGAACTCACGGCAGAGCAGTTTCACAACAGCTTGAACAAGTTCGAGGGTTTGAATTACTTCACTTACTGCCAAAAAAATAATCACCACTGAAGTTGAATTTGGTTTGAAGTTTCAAATGGATCAGAGTTTTTAACGAACCAAACTCATAGAACTGTTTGAGCATGGATAACATGGTATTCCAGTATGTCTTGGTTGGTATCAGCGAATTCCGAACGGACATATTTTTGCAGCAAATCATTTTTCATTAGTGTTCTTCGTTAGAGAACTACAACACCTAACTTTTTCACCATTTCGACTATTCTCGACGATGTAGTTAATGTTTGTTGAAGAAAAAGTCATAGACAATTAGACAGGCGTAAGAGAATGAAGTATCACGTATGATTAAAGACGATGATGAACGATTTTTGCTGTAGCGTGAATGTCTTCAATGATGCTTACTTGTGCAAAGGTTTATACATGCGCGCATTCAATTGTTGTTAGTGTTTCAGTCTCTAGCTGATACATGTTGCTGAAACTATTCGAGATTTTTTATACTGACAGCAAAATTTTAAATACCGAAAATACCGGTATTTTACGTATCTAATACCGGTATTTACGGTACTCAAAATTGACCGGTAATACTCGGTACTACCGGTTAGACCACCCTTGAGTAGCTTCAAGTGAAAGAAATCAGCCAGCAGAGTCGATAGTGGCAGAGAGTACAATAGGATGCTTGACGTAATCGGAGAGCGAGGCGTTCCGTAGCCTGCCACCGACGCGAATAATGCGATCTTCGTCGATGTATGGCTTCAGCCACTTCATGGCGGAGGATTTGACTACTGGTTCATCGCTTGATAGGTGAGAGATCTCTGTAGGAAACGACTGTTGTTGAACTAGCCGACGCAGATGAAGCTCAGCCCGTTGTAATTCTTCGGTGGAGAGAGTGTCCGGATCGATTCGGCGTAGTATTGCGTGTTCTCGGAGAGATTGCAGGTATCGCAAGCAGATCGCTGTAACACGACGAAGCCTGGAGAAACTGGAGTACCGCGCGAACAGCTTGTCGTGGAACCTATTCTGTATGACGCTTATCGTAACCTGACACATTACGTTCTTCTGTAATAGTCTCCGCTTTTTCGTCGGTGGGAATGAGATTCGGCCAGTGCTCTGGATCGAGTGTCAACCAGGTTGGGCTGTTCCACCAGCGCTTGCATTGTAGCATATTGAGTCCATGCGAAATATCGTCAGCGGAATTGTCGAAACCGGATACGTGCTTCTAAGTGACTGACATCGGTTGAGTGCTGGATTTGTATCCATTGCAAAATATCCAACCGCGCCAACGCGGCATTATTTGAATAGAGGGTCAGTAGGCCATGACTTACAACACGTATGAAAAGCAGCCAATTTTTCTCCTGATTAGCTACGAACGACACGTAAGTACTATTTTGGCCCCAACAATTACCTAACATATTCGGCAGGTCTTTTCTGAAGGCACGAGGCCACACAGTTACTTGTTGCCTCACCTCAATTGCAGATTCTACGTCATCAGCGTCCGAAAGGAAATCGTCGACGTAGAAATCGTAAATGACTGGATCTACTGCAGCTGGAAACTGGTGCCCATTGTCGCGTGCAATCTGCTGCAGAGTCCTTGTTGCAAGATACGGAGCAGATGCGGTACAGTTGGTCACCGTCTGCAGCTCATAGGAGGAAAGAGGATCGTTGGAGTTTGTCCGGTAGCGAATCCGCAGGAGTTTAAGGTCTTCCGGAGGGTGGAGCATCTGCCGATACATTTTCTCCACGTTCGCGACAATAGCGACGCAGCGAATCGGAAACGGAGCACGATGGAGAGCAGATCCTTCTGAACGACTGGTCCATCCAAGAGTTTAATGAATATCCGGAGCATGTTTTGCACGACGCATCGAAAACGACCCTGACCTTTGTAGACGTGCTTGACGCTTTGGAGACGGTGTGGTGCGGTATGTAGCAGTGCGGTTGATCGTCGTCTACCGGATTGACAAGTCTCGTCATACGCCCTAACTGGAAATATTCGTCCATAAAACGATGGTACGCACCCTTGGTGGCAGGATCAGGTTCGAGACACCACCCGACACTCATAAGATGGCGATCTGCGATATCCCTTGAGCTTTCTAGGACAATATCGGAATTGTCGGTTCGAGGAAGACTGACGATATACCTTACAGAAGGATCACGGGTAGCAGTAGCTAGGAAGTGCTTCTCACAACCATCTTCTTCAACGGATAGTGCTGGTCCGTCGGAGATGTCTTCGAATTCCCAGCACATGTGAAGCGTAGCTTCTATCGGATCATCTTTTGTAGAAAGGTTGCAGATCCCAGGAAAACATGTTGACTGGATGCGGTGCCAGCGACAGCCCATCCGAATGGTGTTTTAGTCAACCATGGAAGTTCGTCCCCTAACGGAATCTCCCGACCACTATGGATCTCCCAGAAGGCTTCACTGCCTTCACTGCAGCACTAGATGAAGGTTATGTTTTAAAACCTCCTTTTTTTTTTAATTTTCTTCCTTCCTTGAAATCGATCTCACCTTACTGAAAGGGGAGAGGAGTAAACAACAAAACTCACATCACCCAGAGCGCCACGAATATTGGGTCAAACACAATTGGTACGTTTGCGTGCGTTTTGACAGTTTTCCATGGGAAAACTGTCAAAACGCACGCAAACGTATCAATTGTGTTTGGCCCATATGAAATTCACCACAGTAAAATGTACACATTCACCCATCAAATGACAAAAAATAACCACGCGTTTAAATGGGCCACTCACATTCATGCGGTAATGTCAGAGCGCCTGGTGTTGGATTGAAAGGTTGGTGCTGGAATGATTTTTTGACTGCCCTACAGTCGCACTCATGGCGGGGGCGATGAGATTGACCAGAGAATATTCTGAGATCCATGTTTATCACTGCATTGACTTTGACAGATTTCAGTAGGTAGGTCAGTAGGCACTGTGCGGAGAGATTGGATAATGCAGCGGCGTTTGGCTGCGAACTTGTTTTTGGTGGAGTTTGGAATGTTGCCGGCCACATTTGCCGACGGCGGTGGATGCTGATGGTGCTCTGCTCGTAGCCTACTGAATTCAGAGGAATTCTACCAGCTCCTCATACTTCACATCATTATGCGTACGACAAGATATTCATCAGCAGTGTGTTTCCGTGCTCCACGGGTTCGTTCTGTTGGCAAATCGTAGAGTACCCGGAAAAGTTGCCGCTTGAGGAATCGACGGTTGTCGTATCGCTTGAGGAGTGCATCCCAAGTGCAAGCGTAATTATCAGCTTCGATATCGACCGACTCGTAGGGTTTCTTTGGAGGGTTTAAGGTTGAATCATGGACAAAAATGTATCACGGAACGACAACCAACGTGAGAAATCGTCATTAAAATGTGGAAGGTCGATCTGTGGTAGCGGAGGTGGAAGTTGTTTGGTTGAGCGGCAAACGAAACAATCTGTTGCGCTTGATTACCTTCCTTTGTTCTAATACCGGCACTTTATAGCACTTTCCGACCACGGTTTGGCCTACGATCTGGCTCGAAGGACCAAAAAATGTTCGAGCGTGAACTACCTGGTTATCGAAGGTCTTTCTTCGCTGCCTTAGCAGCCACCGAAAAGCACTAAGTCCGGTACTAAACACACGCGGAAGTACTGACCAAGCCCCTTTATGTTCAGGGAAATGCACTGTTGTTAAAGGTAGGCCACCTTGGCTCTTCGATCCTTTAACTAGGGTCCGAATGATGCACTTAACACTCAATGCCACCAAAATCCCGCCGCGAAAGGGGAATTAGAACAAACTAATAAAGTTTCCATCACGGATTAATTCCACACAACGCTACGTGGGTCCGGTCCAACAGGACATTTCGCCGGACAGGACATTTGGCCGAACAGGTAGTTTGGTTGAATAGGTGATTTCTCACTTCTCACTGTGAAGGGTGAGAGATGATGAGTAAGTAGTGAGACGTCTTACTCCTCATGTGGTCTGACGATTCACTTCTCACCTCTCACTTCGCACTAGATGTGAGAAATGAGAGGTAGGACATTCTACTACTCACTTCGCATCACTTACTTTTCACAGTGAGGAGTGATAGGTGAGACGTCTCGATTCTCACTGCGTAACGTGAGAAAAGAGACTACCCTCTTCTCACTCATCACTTCTAACATCTTATTTTTTACTTTCCACAGTGCCAAAGTAAGATGTGAGACGTCAAATTCAGCTGAACTACCTATTCGACCCTCCTTAGCCGTGCGGTAAGACGCGCGGCTACAAAGCAAGACCATGCTGAGAGTGGCTTTTCGATTTCCGGTGCCGGTCTAGGCAATTTTCGAATTGGAAATCGTCTCAACTTTCCTGGCATCATCGTGTTAGCCTCATGACCTGTTGCCAGTTTAATGCTTGTTTACAGATTTCGTTTCCGCCCCTACGTAAAGTGTGGTCGACCCAGCCCCACTTCCGATCCCGAATTTCTGTTGCTATCGGCCTCTGGTGACAACGACGATGGAGCTCGTTGTTTGAGATCCAGTTGTGAGGCCACCAGGCCCGAATTATATACCGCAGGCATCTGTTAATGAACACCTGCAGCGGTTGAGTGTTCTCCACTGATACACACCATGTTTCGCTAGCGTATAACAGCACAGATTTCACGTTAGAGTTGAAAATTCGTATTTTGGTGCGTTCACTTATCTGCGTGTTTTTCCAGATATTTCTTAAATTCGCAAAAACAGTCCTTGCTTTCTTGATCCGTGCGCCTATGTCGATCTTGGTACCGCCGTCTGACGCCATTTGGCTACCAAGATATTGGAAGCTTACAACATTCTCCACTGGTTGTCCGGTTACTGTGAAACTGGAAGAAGTCACCGTGTTTACATCCAACGATTTGGTTTTGTTGACGTCCGTCATGAAATCCGGCCTGCTGCCGCCGGAGAGTCGCATCGATCTTCTCCTGAATCCGGGCTAGGATAATTTTACATAGAACTTTGAGAACGGTACACAGCAACATAATGCCTCGCCAGTTATCGCATACAGTCAGGTCACCCTTTTTGAGCACCTTCACTAAGATAACTTGCACCCAGTCGACCGGGAAAGTTGCGGTGTTCCAGAAATTAGGAAATAAACGATGCAGTAGTTGAGCGGTTGTCATGGGGTCAGCTTTGTGCATCTCGGCTGATATGCGATCGACCCCTGAGGCTTTATTCGATTTCGTGCTTTGGATGGCTGTTTGAATCTCTAGCAGTGATGGAGCTTCGGTATTGACGCGTGTTATACGTCGGATCCTAGGCAGATCATGCCGATGTGGTGATGGCCTGGCTGGCACTTGTTGTTCGAAGTTGTTCGAAGTGCTCGATCCAGCGTTTCAGCTGGTCAGTTCGGTCGGTCAATAACTGATCATTCGCGTCTTTCACAGGCATCGTTGAATTCATCTTCGCCCCGCTTAAGCGTCGTGAGATATCGTAGAGGAGGCGAATGTCCCCGGTTGCGGCGGCTCTCTCTCCTTCGTCGGCCAGAGTGTCTGCCCGCGCTCGCTTGTCCCGTCGACATGAGCGTTTTACTTCCTTCTCAAGAGCCGCGTATCGTTGACGGGCTAAGACTTTGGCTCCTCTGGTTTTCGATCGCTCTATCGCGGCTTTGGCTTCTCTTCGCTCCTCTATCTTCCTCCAGGTCTCACCGGTGATCCATTGTTTTCTCTGGGTGCGCAGTTCGCCCAGATTGTTCTCGCTGGTGGCGATGAAGGCATTCTTGATGGCGGTCCATTGGTCTTCCACGCTGCCACCTTCCGGAATATCTGCAGCACGCGTCTCCAGTTCTTCAACGAAGGGCCGTTTCACCGTGGCATCTTCCAGTCGGCGTGCGTTGAATCGTCGTCCAACTCTTTCCTCCTGCCGACGAATCCGCGCAATGCGCAGGCGTATTTCGGCGATGAGGAGGTGATGATCAGACGCGATATCGACACTACGTTTATTCCGTACATCAAGAAGGCTCCGTTTCTATTTTCGGCTGATGCAGATGTGGTCGATTTGATTTTCTGAAAAGCCGTCACTGGAGACCCAAGTGACCTTGTGAACTGGTTGATGAGGGAAGAGCGATCCCCCGATCACCATGTCGTTATTACCACAAAATTCTGCGAACAGCTCTCCGTTTTCGCTCATTTCTCCGAGACCATGGCGTCCCATAATGCGCTCATGGTTCTAGTTGTCGGATCCGATCTTCGCATTGAAGTCGCCCAAACAGATCTTGATATCACCCTTCGGAATTCTATCTACGACGGCATTGAGTTGACTGTAGAAGTTCTCTTTGTCTTGCAGATCGGCAGCATCGGTTGGCGCATAACATTGGATTATAGTAAGGTTTCGGACCCGTGTTCTAAATCAGGCAACGATTATCCTTTCACTTATAGGTTCCCACTTCATAAGCGCAGAGTCTTAGTAGGAAGCCAACTCCGCGATGCCGGGAGCGTGTTCACCTCGTAAACCAGAGTATAGCAGAACTTGTCCCGACGGCGTTCTGTGTTCTCCAAAGTTTGGCCAACGGTTCGTTTCATGTTCCAATTCGTGTCCGTTGTTTCGCGCTAAGAGTCGTCGCCGTAAAATCAGTCCGTATTCTTTCATTATCGGATTCTCGAACAAATTGATGTTTCGGGAACAGTAGGTTGTTGGCCCAAGGTTCCCTATCCACCGGGATGGGGCTGCCATCTTAGGTATAGCTTCCGGGGAAGATGCTGGGTCATTAAGCCGAAGGCCAATAGGCCGAATGGTCATTAGGCCGAATGGCCATTAGGCCGAATGGCCATTAGGCCGAATATGAACTGGGGAGTGAGAAGTGACTAGTGTGAAGTGAGGAAGAAGTAGAACGGAAGAAGAAGAAAAGAAAAAGGAGGAAGAAGTAAGAAGGAAGAAGGAAGAATAAAAAAGGAAAAGGGAGGAATAATTAAGAAGGAAGAAGGAAGAAGGAAGAAGAAAGAAGGAAGAAGGAAGGAGCAAGAAGGAAGAAGAAAGAAGGAAGAAGGGAGAAGGAAGAAGAAAGAAAGAAGAAGGAAGAAGGAAGAAGAAGAAAAAGGGAGGAAGAAGGAAGTTTGAAGAAGGAAGAAGGAAGAAGGAAGAAAGGAGAAGGAAGGAGGAAGAAGGAAGAAGGAAGAAGGAAGAAGGAAGAAGGAAGAAGGAAGAAGGAAGAAGGAAGAAGGAAGAAGGAAGAAGGAAGAAGGAAGAAGGAAGAAGGAAGAATGAAGAAGGAAGAAGGAAGAAGGAAGAAAGAAGAAGGAAGAAGGAAGAATGAAGAAGAAAGAAGGAAGAAGGAAGAAGGAAGAAGGAAAAAGGAAGAAATGGGAAGAAGAAGTAAGAATGAAGAAGAAAGAAGGAAGAAGGAAAAAGAAAAAGGAGAAGGGAGGAAGAAGGAAGAAGGAAGAAGAAAGAAGGAAGAAGGAAGAAGGAAGCAGGAAGAAGGAAGCAAGAAGAAGGAAGCAGGAAGAAGGAAGAAGGAAGAAGGAAGAATGAAGAAGAAAGAAGGAAGAATGAAGAATGGAGAAGAAAGAAGAAAGAAGGATGAAGGAAGAAGGAAAAGGGGAGAAGGAAGAAGGAAGATAGAAGAAGGAAGAAGGAAGAAGAAAAAAGAAATGGGAGGAAGAAGTAAGAATGAAAAAGAAAGAAGGAAGAAGGAAGAAAAAAGAAGGAAGGAGGAAGAAGGAAGAAGGAAGAAGTAAGGTCGAAGAAGGAAGAAGGAAGAAGGAAGAAAGAAGAAGAAGAAAGGAAGAAGGAAGAAAACGGAAGAAAAAAGACAGAAGAAAGAAGAGGGAAGAAGAAAGAAGGAAGAAAAAAGAAGGAAGAAGGAAAAAGGAAGAAGGAATAATGACTTAGGAAGAAGAAATAATGACTAAGGAAGAAGAAAGAAGGCAGAAGGAAGAGGGAAGAAGAAAGAAGGAAGAAGGAATAAGGAAGAAGAAGAAAAAGAAGGAAGATGGAAGAAGAAAGAAGGAAGAAGAAAAAAAGAAGAAGGAAGAATGAAGGAAGATACACTTCTCATTTTTCACTTTTTGCTTCTTTTTGCCAATTCGGCCTAATGGTCATTCGGCTTAATGACCGTTCGGCCTAATGACCATTCGGCCTAATGACCTTCGGCCAAATGTCCTTCGGCCTAACGGCCTTCGGCCTAATGGCCTGACACCCCGGGGAATAGCATTTCATACTCAGCCGCTGGATGCCAGAACAGACGCTGTTGGAGCCGCACCTCCTTGGTGAACAGACGCTCGGTCAGTCGGGTCAAATTTGTTTAAAGTCCCACCCAACACCAGGACTAGGCTAATGCGCTTTGAGCGGCACACGGTCGCTTTGATAGGGCCTGCTTGGGGACACATGCAGCTTTTTATAGAAGTTCAACAGAGCCCACTGTCGAACCCCACCACATCCTAGGCAGACCCCACAGGACGCACCCTCTCACTCTAGCTGATGTCAGAAGGACAACAGTGCCCAGGCTGCACTACCAGCTAAGTACGCAACCCTTAGCTGGCGGTCAATTGTCATCGGAAGACCCGTGGAAGCGTGAGTATTGGAACTTGTGAGGACCAGAGCTATGTTAGGCGCTCCTTCCCGGATGTCAACTCACCATTTCGCAGCCCAACATGCCCCATCCTGAGAATAAAAATTACGGAATAAAGAACAGAAAAATGACTTCCCATTTATCTATTTTTGATGGGATGAAAGTGAATGCTGCGAGATTAAGAACTAATACAATTCCTCTATATTCGACTCTATCTTTTCGTTAATATCAACATATTTATTATACAGGCATACCTCGATATCGTACATTTTACCTCAATATATTTTTTTTGTTTTACGATTTTAGTAAAAATTTGAATTTATTTTGATGATGGCACTTACGTGGGGTGCTTCATTTGCTACGTAATAATTTTACATCTAATTTAACGTGTCATAACACAACTTAATAATATTTTTTAATGTATTTGGTAATCATCAACAAGAACGAGCAACACTCTTTCGACAACATTTTCTTGAGTGGTGTAAAATCGTACAAAGCTCAGAACATTGACGCTTCAGGAACCGCTTATTGTCGATGCGTTTCAGCCCGTGCGTTTCATGCCGACTTATAGCTTTGCGCTTCTATACTTTCTCAAAAGGCTTAATTAAGCTCCTACCTCAAGGGATTGCAGAAGGTGGCTTTGCTACGGTAGGAATATATGCGTTGCAATGGACCATCGAGGTAAACGATTCGCGAAAGGAACGTCATTGAGAGAAATCTGCGTCGAATCTTGGCAAATCGATCTTAAGCATCCGGAGATGAAATCCTGAGGAAAAGTCTTGTTGACCTCTGAAAATTTTTGAGCACCTATCATCATGCAGTGACCCAAAAAAATAACAATAAATACTTGCGTTCAATGAAACTCATTTACACAAATGTGTAGCAAAGTAGCGCATTTTCCCTGACATTCTACCAAAAAAAGCTATTTTTTTCTGAAATCCATGCATACAACCAAATCCGATGAATCACTAAAACTCCCCTTCCCATGTAGGGCTTCTTACACAATCTCTCCCTCTTTGTCAGAACGCTCACCTGGATTGATTTCCATCACTATCCTCGAACGGGAAGGCAAACGTGTGGAAATCGGGAAAATTGGCCACGTGCTATTCCCTTGGTTCACACTTACCTCATTTCACCGTATTCGGTAAATTTTACCGAAATCTCAACAGCAGAACTGTTCGGTAATTTATTTTACAGATTTTTTGTAATTTTTTCCATTGCTCAACTGTCAAAATCACCGAAAATCAGTTAAATTATTTACCGAACAGTTCTGCTGTTGAGATTTCGGTAAAATTTTACCGAATTCGGCGATTTATTTTAAGTGTGTTGGCTTTGCTTTTCCTCTATCAAAAGGGAGAGTTGGTACATGGCTTGGTACAGTGCCAAGAACCGAAACGTACGCGGGGGAGGACAATCCTGTATCTCCCCTTGCATGTCGCGTCGTCGTCGTCATCGGTATCTCCATCGTCTCCGACCATTTCCGGACATCCCGCAAAAGAGCATATGTTCCGTTCACCTCTTCCGCTGCACTGCACTGTGGTGCACTCGATTCTCCCTCTTCCGAGCTGTTTGTAACGTCGACATGTAGCCGGCTATGTGGAATTTGCGTAATTTTCCTCTCAGCTAGAATGGAACCACAGGACGAAAAGCACGGGAAATGCAACTTCCAATTCGGTTGGGGGAGTCACTGCACTGTCCGGTCCGGTCATGGCACAGGCTCGCCAGGTTGAAACAAAAGAATGGTTCATGTTGAAAAAAAAAACTCGAACAAGAGGGGAGGTCGACGGCCACAACGCGCCAAACATAAAACATCTAATATGAGCGAGCACACATGGTCCGCATTTCGTCGGCCTTTGTGCTTTTTCTTTTGCCGCTTGTGTTGAGAGGAAAAAAGTTCACTTCGAAAAGGATTTGGATACAAGATTGTAAGTGTCAAGTGTCAGGAAATCGGTTCGGCTTTAAATAGGGATTTGGGCAAATGTTTTATTTCATCGTGTTTTAAAGGAAACAATTTAAAAGAATTGAAATCAAACTTGCATTTAATCGTGTTAATATTTTTATTCAAGCACACTGATGTTAAGCTGAAACCCATTACAACCACTAGGTGCATTAATCAGCGGTTTTTTTTTCATCGAGCCCTTGTTTTTATCCTGACAGGTAGGTCCTGGGCATCGATCTGCGCCTGGAAAACAGCACACACACAAAATGTAAGCCTCAGCGAGAACAAGCAGATCATGCTTCTCGTTTTATCGATACGACAATAAAGCGAGGTGGAAACAGACAAAGCACACGTTTGATACTGGCTGGCACAGGCCGCAGGAGAGGCCTTACACATATAAATTACACCTGTCTATCCTAATTTCCGGTTCAATGTAACTTTTCGAGGGTCCGCTCGCTCGTTCATTGCTCTCCTCGTCGACGGCGACGACGACGACGATGAAGCGCGTTTGAATATCATCAGCCAGATGCATGCTGCGCGTGATAATTGAACGCAACTCATCGTCAAAAAAACACGCAGCAGCAGATCAAATTAATAAACTGACATTTGCCGCTCCTAATTGTGCTCTTTCCGAAATTTATCATCCGTTTAGCATTTAATAATAGACTCATCTCTCACCTCACCCCTCGACGACGGTGGATTGTTTGTCCCGTGCAAATCGAGTATAGACCGTTGCTAAGCATCCCACACCCAGCTCTGTCGTTGTTGGTGTTCTTCCCAAGCGTAGCCTTTTCGTCTGCTTCGAACAAACAAAGCATGCGGCTGATCGAATTTTCCTGCACGCATCGACGCCCGCTCTGATGCCTTCTCTTACGCCGTAAAACCTAAAAGTCATTCGCATTTATTCGCATCAACATCAACACAATCATCGCCGTTACCCATCACCCACAGCGAGTAACCACCATGCGCGACCACACCTTGGAAAATCTGCTCGATGGAAACTGACTGGGTGTGGAGTGGACTGCTCCGAAACTGACTGGGTGTGGAATTATCTCCCTAAGCAATCGTATCGTAGCATCTGGCGGGAATAGGCACGAAAGAGTGAGATTATACACGCATCCTTGTGTTACCGTACAACCGGAACCAATACCTTTTTCCCAATATTGGGAGCCCGGTTTATCTCGTAGAATAAAATATTTTAAAAAATATATATATATATATATATAGGTTGTGGCAAATTAGTTATTTCAGATTTAAGTAGTTATTTAGACATTACCCTTAAAATCCCTTCATCTCCTACCCTGAAACCGCCCATGTTTCTGAGGATACGTCTAGCATCTCTATCTATGTAGTTCACCATCTACAATGGTGGTGTTCACACTAAACTCGCGAACTATTCTTGATGACGGTGCACCAAAGTTTGGAACCCTCACAATGGGAACTTGGGGCGGACAATTCGACCGGTTTATACGATTTTACCAAAATCAATTACGATGTGATTTCTTTGACCACTATATTCATACTGGTTTGTTCACAAAAAACGATGATTTTAGTTATCCAAATATGTATTTGTGGCAAAAGGGGAAAGGAAATAGCAAACGCAAATTTACATATATTCATTTAATTCATTTTGTTTGAAACTTGTTTTTTGTGAATTCAAACTGGGAGTCACAAGTTCAGATGACTTAACTTAACTAAGAACAGGTGGTATTCCTGCTTTAGTTCCGGAGATAATGAAGAGAGGGAGAGAAAGAGCAGATTGGTCTAGGAGACAAAAAAAAGGGAGTCCGCGTCTGCTAGTCAAGAAATATAGACGTGATAAGGCAAGCAGAAAAAGTTTTTCGAAAGATAGCCCTTTTTGTGGGCCTCGTGGTAAGAGTTCGAAGTGCGTTGAAGTGACGGGCCGAGTGATAGGCTTCTCAGTAAATTGTGAAGAACGGTTGAAGAACAGTCGTGTGCAGCCCAGTTCTGCCGAACGAGCTATCACGGGGTGTGCTGTCTAATCGCGCGTGCGTCTCCGTTCGTTGTCCCACGAGGAAAGAGGCAAAGTCATGGCCTGCTATTTACTAGTTAGTGTTGGCCACCAAACCGTTATACGATATTGACCCGTAATGCTGGGTAGACACCTTTACGTGGTGTGTTACGGGGTAAGATCTACCACGGTTACATTGCCAGCTATAGGCAAATCCTGACCCAACGAATACCTTCCTCATTATCCAACTCCGTGGTACTTATGAGGGTGTCGCTAAGTCGGTGGCCTCTCGTTAAGTAAGTACTACATCAACACTTCCTTCCTCTCCCTGGTTACGGTGAAGATGGGCGTGGCCAGGAGTAGTAATCCTCATGCTTTTGTTATTTTTGTTTAAGACTGGAATCTAGGACCACTCCCCTTCTTGATTTCTGATAGCATTCTAGATAAGGATCTCAAAAGTAAAACATGAGTATCACTAGTGTCCAATCTACGAATTACACCGTAACAATGCTAATGCTAATGCTAATGCTATGCCACCAAACCGTTATACGATATTTGCATATCTGTCATCAATGCACCCTAAAAGTGGATTGCCCAACTCTTAATATATCTCACCCTCGCAAGTCGGTGTTGCGCAGAATTCGCCATTCGTATCGCCACAGCGTGGTTCCTTTCTGGAGGCGAAAGAAGGAAGAATCGGCGAGCTCCGGGCTGGTGACCGACGAGTTTTCGTTATCGTCGAGCCACACGCAACGGTAAGCGGCAACCACAGTCTTGGAGGTGAGGGCTCTAGTGAGGTCCGCGGGTTCGCCCTGCTTGCTAGAGTTCAATATCCGATGCGTTGCCACCCCGCCTGTGAGCCCGAGAGACGTCGAATAAGAAGAAGACTGGCTGGATTCATCCTCGGAAGGTCGACCGAAGAAGCAACTAGCCCAATCCGCCCTCGAAACACGTAGTAGACCAGCCGCCATCGATTTCGTGGCAAAAACACTCCATGTGAAGTGGCCGTTTAGCAACGGCTGGCGCCCAGAACCACTTAGGGTTCTCTCCGCTACGAATCAAACGATCCAGTCACCAGTGAGATGGTGTGTGACCATCGGACCAGCTGAGCTGCCTGTCATCCTCGACGTTCCGAAGCTACTCGTCCGCCAACAAAGGACCACAAAACCAACGACGCTACCTGCATGTCCGAAGTAATCCACCGAATCCCACCTGGACACCGAATACTGCTATCCTGCCGAAACAGTTCACCGAGATACTCGAGACCATTCCAACCGGCCGTGGAGGGCCTCCCGAGCAGCACAAGTTGGACATAAATGGTTGCAGCAACTTCATTGTAACTAAATCTGGTCATATTTGAGTTGCAGTAGCCTATGTGGAACATGTGTGCTGCTAGGGCTCCTGTGGGCCAACAAGTAAACAGCGAACCGGCGACCCTGCTCGCTGTTCTCGAAGCACTCCATCGAAGGCCACTTGTGGTGGCTGCCTTGTTCAGCAACAACGACGCAAGTATGACGATCCTCTTCTGCTCAGTTGAGTTAAGGTGCTTTGGTACGGCCGCAACGATGCTTCCTCCTTCCTTCCTCTACTAACCCAAACCTAATGTTTAAATAAAAACATAATGTAAAGCCTACTCTCATGTGTTCGTGCCACTTATTCTATGCAAAGATATACCTGGTTTCCCTTCATTTGGCTGTCTTAAGTCCACGTGGTTTCTAGGTAAAGGTAAGGGTAAGTAATCCGAAGCAAACAGAGCGCCGACCCTGAGAGAAATAGCCGCAGGCTAGCAAAGCAATAATTACACTTGTTAGGTTCTTAACCGTAACTTAATGTTTATGTTCCAGCTACGTTTTGATGCTGAACTAAAAATATATCTGAGGTCGCATTATTTGGTATTGAATTGGTGTACAATCACCAAAATCATACAGGTAATCCTTAACTTGTCATAAGACGAGTTTGTAGCATCCCATTCAATTCCACCTCTTGATTGTACCTTGACAGATACTTTTTTCGACCTCAACAGTTAAGACAAGTGAAGACATTCCACTAAAAAGCGCAAAATAATTTTCTTAAGGTAATTCTTACCTATCCTTACCGCTGTTCTTTGCTCTTGTTTAGCCTGGTTAACCGGAGGCTTGCAAGCGTTACTACTTGAGATTAAGGTATTCAATCATGGTTTGAACTCTCGCTTAACTTTTCAAAAGGACCTAAGTAACATTTTTTTCATGAATTAATTTGAGTAGTGCAATCAAAAGCTTTCATATTTGTCTGTTGATTGCGCTATTCAAATTAATTCATGAAAAAAATGTTACTTAGTACCTTTTGAAAAGTTAAGCGAGAACTAGTGAAAAGCGTATCATGGTTTGAACCATTTTGAAATCAGTCGAAATTGCCATTTCATTGGCAGGAAATGAACCTAAAACAGTATGAATGGTATATTTAGGTATACTGGAAGTGCTGAAGTTCATTTAAACTTTCGTACATATTGTTTAAGTAGTAAAATGGAGTGATTTAAAAACGTCCTGAATTTGCGCTAAATTCCCCCCACCAGTGGTACAATTTCAAAAAGCTCGTAAAGGACTCATTTCATGACACAGAAGTGAGATCAATATATCAAAAGAAAGCCATTTTTATCTGTAATCGATTGACATCATCGTACAATTGAGAAACAGTTTTAAATAGTTGTAAAAGCAACATTTATACAAGGTAAGAACTGATCATCGTTTGAACTAAAATGTATCGTTGTTTGAACTTGTAAATCAAGACAAAATTTTCAAAACGACTTATCTGCTTTTGTAAACAAAGATTCAAACGACGATTTGACGAATCTGATAGCTCTCCCTCGCAAACCAACACCATCAATAGGTAGGTGAAGGATTCCGCTTTGTTTACAAAAGCAGATAAGTCGTTTTGAAAATTTTGTCTTGAAATGCAGTAATGCTCTACTGCTGTCCCCTAGGAGCGCTGCATGGGCCTAGCTGGAGCATTTTGTTTACATTTCCAATGTGAAAAAATCGCAATTTTTATATGTATTGATAATTTAGACGATTTTCACATGTTTGGAGTTACTAATCTAATGCGAAAAGATGAAGAGTAAATCAAATTTGCTTTTCTATAGGTTTCCTGAGCGTTTCATGCATGTAAATAGTATTATATTTAGGTGCTGCTGCCAGTAGTTCAAACCATGGTACGAATTTAGTTCAAACCATGAACAGTGTAGTTCAAACCTAGGGTGACCATATGGTATCCTAAAGGAGGACATGTCCTCCTATTTCATTAAAAATCAGATGTCCTCCTTTTGCGCTAATATGTCCTCCTTTTTTGGATAAATTGAAAAAAAAAACTGTTGAATGATTAACTTTTTCTGTAGAAATTCTAATTTAATCTATATATATAAAAATGAAATGGTCTGTGTTCGTATCCGCATAACTCAAAAACGGCTGGATGGATTTTCTTCATTCCTGCAGCAGATGTGTTCGTTATCGTTTCTGACGGGTTTATATGGTATTTTCTCATGCGAAAGTCAAGGGTAAGGTGGATTAAATCGTGCAGCTCTATCAGCTCCTAGTGCAAAATCTTTCATCCACTTTAGAAGGGTGAAACCATCTATCCAGCTGAAAAATCACAAATGAAACCTCAACCACCTAACGCTAATACTCAGCAGAATCAACAGCAACGGCAGCAGTAGAAACTACAGCAACAAGAACAGCCACCAAATCCTGACGGCCAATTCGAACTAAACCCAATGAGACCACCCATCGTTCGTCTGACGCAACAATCTACGGAAGGGGACGGGCGGTTCCTAAAAGCCAGACTACGTGACCCTACCATCATGAGGGTTGTTCGGTTGTATCTTGCGTCCATGAAAGACCAGCCCCCAAATGTATGCATCGATGGAATGACGCCAACCAGCATCAAGATGCTTCTTGCATCTGAAGGACTACCATCGTCTCCTGAACACCTTCATCGCATATTCACCGAAGTACATCGGAAATATGGTGTTGGGCCAGTTGAAGCCGCAGCAGACCTGCAGTCTTATCGCCAATACCTTTCGAGTGAACGGACACATCGTTTGCAACAGCTAAGGGATAGCTCAACCAGGTTCCAATCTCCTTCCCCCAGAAGTTTTCGCAAGTAAGGACGCCATCTTCGCCTGAAGTACGTAGCACTATTTCTTTGACCGACGAGCAGCCAAAAACTTCTTTAGAATTTAAACAGAATGTGACTGAAATTTCGATATATTGTCAAAATCTCAAAAGTCCAGCTAAAATGAAGGAAATTGATAAAAACATTTTGAGCACGTCTTTTTCGGTCATTTTGGCTACCGAAACTAGCTGGGACGAAAGCGAATTTAAAGAATTTGAGTATGTTGGGTGAAATCATACATCGCAGGTGAAACACACGTGTTTGCCTCGGTGTATTTTCCACCTGACCATGCTCATAAAAGCACGTATGAAAGTTTTTTCCAATGTGCTGAACAAATTTTATCACAACTCCCTCCAGAGGTTAAAGTTCACATCTATGGTGACTTTAACCAACGCAATGCCGATTTCATTCTGGACTCTGAAAATGAAAGTATTCTACTCCCAGTCGTTGGGGACGATGAAATATTGCAATTTATTTTCGATTCAACCTCTAAACTTGGGCTTACTCAAATTAACCATATAAAAAACAGACAGCAATGCTATTTGGACTTTTTATTAACTAACGTATATGAAGATTTCTGTGTGACTGAATCATTAAATCTATTGTGGAAAAATGAAGCGTTTCACACAGCAATCGAATATTCTTTAATCATTCACGCCCACCAAAGACCCAACGACTATGAGTACGAGGAAGTCTTCGAATACCATTCAGCAGACTATGAAAGAATTAAACTAAGATTAAATAGTATTAATTGGCAGTCAATTATAAGGAATAAAGGAAACATCGATACTGCTGCATACACTTTTAACGAAACTTTACAGCAAATAATTGAACAAGAAATTCCACTTAAGAAAAAACGACGACAAAGAAATACAAAAGTCCAATCTGGTATAACAGTCAAATCAAAAGTTTGAAAAACCGCAAATAAAAAGCACATAAAATCTACAAGAAAGAAGAGAGTGATCGAAAATTAGCGAAATATTTGGAAATCTGCGACCCACTGAATCTAGCCATCAGTAATGCACTTGAAAAATATAATTCAAAAACTGAGCTTGAAATAAAGTCCTGTCCAAAGAACTTTTTCAATTACGTAAAAACAAAATTAAAATCAGACAATTTTCCATCTGTAATGCACCTCGACGAAAATGTTGGCGATAGCTCGGAAAAAAACTGTAATTTATTTGCCAATTTTTTCCAAGACATCTATACTACATTTTCGGAAGAAGATCGCGATCGCGATTATTTTGCGTTTTATCCAGAATTTTTCAGAGATGTTGGTGTAAATCAAATTCAAGTCCAGGAAATTTTCGACGCTCTAATGAACTTGGATGTTCATTTAAAAAATCAGCAAAAGAACTCACTACTCCTCTATATTGGCTTTTCAATAAGTCTCTGGAATCTGGAATCTTCCCAAAAATATGGAAAAGCTCTTTTCTAGTACCAATATTTAAATCTGGTCGAAAATCAGACGTACGTAATTATCGTGGCATAGCCCTTATCTTATCCAAAAACTTTTCGAGGCAATTGTCAACGAGAAGCTATTTTTGCAAATCAAAAACAGAGCAACTGACACACAACACAGCTTTTTAAAGGTCGCTCGACCTCAACAAATCTGCTTCAATTCGTAGACTTTTCATTGAATTGCCGTTATCCAGGCAACCATGTAGATTCTACATTGTAGAAGCTCTATATACGGATTAGCAAGGCATTCGATCGCATTGATATACCGATGCTGCTTTTTGAACTACACAAAATTGGAATTGAACCACGACTGAAATGGCTTGAATCATACCTAACTGACCGCCAACAAATTATCAAATTTAATGGACACCAATCAAAACCAATTCAAGTCACTTCGGGGGTCCCTCAAGGCTCTCATTTGGGCCCTCTTCTTTTTATCTTGTACGTAAACGGCATTTCCTTCATTCTGAAAAACATTAAAGTGTTAATTTATGCCGATGATATGAAGCACTTTATGGAAACAAGAAATGAAGTCGACATCAATGTATTCCGCAATGAAATAGACAAATTCTACATATGGTGCAAGAAAAGCCTATTAGAACTGAATGTAAAGAAATGCAACTTAATATCATTTAGCAGAAAAAGAACAATACCAAACATTTCAATCGCATTAGGGAATCAGAATGTGGAAAAATGTGAAAGAGTAAGGGACTTAGGAGTAATCTTAGACTCTAAACTTTCTTCCATAGACCACTACAACACAATCATTCACAGGGCTAATAACATTTATGTCCGTTTCTGCTATAACTTTCATGACCCATATACAATTAAAACACTTTATGTAGCTTATGTTATATCAATAATGGAATATTGCAGTATTGTATGGTCTCCTTTCTCAATCACGCACGAAGAGAGATAAGAATCTGTACAAAAGCAATTTTTACTATTTGCTCTTCGTAAATTAGGCTGGACATCATTTCCACTCCCATCATACAAAGCACGCTGCATGCTTATTGACATACAGACTTTGAAAGAGCGGCGTGAAATAGCAATGGTTTCCTTCGTAAATGATATCGTTTCGCAATGTGTTGATTCACCAGAAATCTTATCAAAATTAAACTTTTATATTCCTTCAAGGCAACTTCGTAATCGTACCTTATTTATAACAAACTATCATCGAACAAATTATGCCAAATTTGGACCTTTGGACCGAATAATGGACATTTGCAATCAACACTGCGAAGCTATCGACTTTACAATGTCTCGGCAGAATCTTAAAACATATTTTAATAGAATTCGAAATCGCAACACATAAGACAAAAGATATAACATGTTTTATCTGTACTATTTAATCTCTAGTTAATTTTTATTATAAATATATGGTAAATACTTCACTGGGCTTGGTAGTCATATGGCTACTGCTTCTGCCTCATACGCAGGAGGTCGTGGGTTCAATCCCAGGTCCGTTCCATTCTCCTACTTTGTACATTTCTCTTTATTTCTCATGTTCTAGCAATCGCTAGAACTGGAAATGGACTTCCATACCGTTTCCATTACTATTCCTATACCTTCAACTTGAGTATTCTAACATTAATCTGCTAGAATTGGAAATGAACTATAGAGCTCGTTTCTTATATCCAATTAGAAATTCCATAAGTTACCTTCTCCTATCTATCACATTGGCAGCTCGTTAACCAAGACGGACCTCTGCCTGTCCAACCTAACCCAGAAATTCCAACAAATTCCGCATGAACTCGTGGCAAGTGCAGAGGCATATTCGGCTTGCAGTGGGCGAGTGATTGCATCATCATTTCCTCTCCCTTCCCTACATTGACTTACATTCTGACGTGGCAGGCGCCAGTATGACCTAACAAATGAGATCACTAGTACTTGTACATTGAAGATGTGTGCTAGTCCCAAACAAACATCTGTTGGTTCCCTGTGCAAGAACAGCTGATCTGGTCATAATGGAGTAGCAACTACGAGCAGACAATCAAGCTCAAGCTAAATATATGGTAAATACTTCACAATTTATGTATATTAGCATTAAGAAATGAAAAATTATGTATATTTATATGTACTAGTCTACGACGGTTGACGAAATTAATAAAGAATAAAGAAAAAAACACCCCTCTCATTGCCTTTGAACGCATTGCAAGGTACGTTTCTTGAATATGTTTGGCAAAGAGAAGCCACCATACCATGCCTAGGATGGAATAGAAACCTGAACTAAGTTGCACCGTTGAGTTTTTTTTTTATCTAAACAATTTTATTAAACTAAACAATTTTATTAAACAATTTTGAATTTCTTCAGTAGAACACTTGGTGATACATACAGTTAACGGTATCATTATCATCAAATTGTTATTTTCAATGGCATTCAAGAATAAAATCTCCACTGGTCTATTAATTATCTTGTGTCATGTCCTAATAGAACCTAATTTTCGGTCATTCATCTATTGCCAAATGATCAGAATTGTATGTGACGATATTTTCTTGTAAAAATTCTGTGGAATATCGCTGAAAATTCCAATTCAATATTTGCTCACTGTTGATTTTAAAAATAAGTTAAAGTTAAAATCTTACCGTTACAAGGAAGGTGCTTGCAGAGGCTTAATATGCCTCAATTTGACTTCATGCAAAGTGTAGGTATGGCTTCCATTTACAAAAACTTCTTCCAATAAACTTTAATGTGCAAAACTCTATCAAATCTATAAACTTTTTCAAATAAGTCTAACTGTATTTGACCTTGAAATTTGAAACAACTTATACTCTGCCTGTTCAGCATTCGTTCAACTGTCGTTACTACCAGATAGATCGCAATCTGTTCTTTCTCTTGAGTAAATAAGTTCACCAAAATGGTTAGGATTAAGAGCACAATCGCCGTTTCAAAAATCAAGAATAAATTACGCTTATTGAAAAAAGTTCCTAGAAATATAATATTCCTAATCACATTCAAAGCTAAAAATCGATCGATGTTATTTCTGTCCTCCTTTTTAACCAAATGTCCTCCTTTTTCGCTACAATTTGGGTGAATTGTCCTCCTTTGGAAAAATTTGATATGGTCACCCTCAAACCATGGTACGAATCAAAGTTATGTAATTATTAGATTTTTTCAATGAAACTAAGCATAAATATGTAAACCCATGATGTTTTTAGAAAGATAATGAACCAAGCTTTCATATAAACTAGAGCTCGCAGTTGTAACATGTCTCTTCAATGAAATAAATGAACTTTGTTCTGACGGCTCATCTGATGCCTGCCGTTTGGTTCAAACCATGATTGGATACCGTATATTGTAGTATTATTATTTATTCAGACTAAGGCCGAAGTGGCCTGTGCGGTATATAAGAGTCTTCTCCATTCAGCTCGGTCCATGGCTACACGTCGCCAACCACGCAGTCTACGGAGGGTCCGCAAGTCATCTTCCACCTGATCGATCCACCTTGCCCGCTGCGCACCTCGCCTTCTTGTACCCGTCGGATCGTTGTCGAGAACCATTTTCACCGGGTTAGTGTCCGACATTCTGGCTACGTGCCCGGCCCACCGCAGTCTTCCGATTTTCGCGGTGTGAACGATGAATGATGGTTCTCCCAACAGCTGATGCAACTCGTGGTTCATTCGCCTCCTCCACATACCGTCCGCCATCTGCACCCCACCATAGATGGTACGCAGCACTTTCCTTTCGAAAACTCCAAGTGCGCGTTGGTCCTCCACGAGCATCGTCCTGGTCTCGTGTCCGTAGAGGACTACCGGTCTGATGAGCGTTTTGTGAATTGTCAGTTTGGTACGGCGGCGAACTCTATTCGATCGGAGCGTCTTGCGGAGTCGAGTCCTACGTATTTTCGATTTTCAGCCACTGTGCGTCTCCGAATTTCTCTGCTGGTATTATTTTCGGCAGTCACCAGTGAGCCCAAGTACACAAATTCTTCTACCAACTCGATTTCGTCACCACCAATACAAACTCGTGGTGGGTGGCTTACGTTGTCCTCCCTTGAGCCTCTTCCTATCATGTACTTCGTCTTCGGCATGTCGATGACTTGTCCAATCCGTTTAGCTTCGCTTTTCAGTCTGATGTAGGCATCCTCCATGCTCTCAAAATTACGTGCCATAAAATCAATGTCGTCGGCGAAGCCAAAAAGCTGGACGGACTTATTGAAAATTGTACCACTCGTGTTAATCCCTGCTCTTCGTATTACCCCTTCCAAAGCGATGTTGAATAGCAGACGCGAAAGACTATCACCTTGCCGTAACCCTCTGCGGGTTTCGAAGGGACTCGAGAATGCCCCTGAAACTCGAACTATGCACATCACCCGATCCATCGTCGCCTTGTCAGTTTATCCGGAAATCCGTTTCCGTGCATTAGCTGCCATAGCTGGTCCCGATCGATGGTATCATATGCGGCTTTGAAGTCGATGAATAGATGATGTGTGGGCACGTTGTATTCGCGGCATTTCTGCAATACCTGACGTATGGCGAACACCTGGTCTGTGGTAGAGCGTTCACCCATAAATCCCGACTGGTACTGCCCCACGAACTCTCTTGCAATTGGTGCTAGTTGGCGGCATAAAAATTGGGAGAGTAACTTGTAGGTGGCGTTCAGCCGTTCAGCGTTCAGTTATCGCCCTTTTTGTAGATGGGACACACGACACCTTCTATCCACTCAAGCGGCAGAACCTCATCCTCCTAAACCTTGGTAATTACCCAGTGCAGCGCTCTAGCCAGTGCCTCACCGCAGTGTTTAAACAGATCTCCTGGTAGTTGGTCAACTGCAGAGGCTTTGTTGTTTTTCAGCCGGTCAATCTCCTCCTGGATTTCCTGGAGATTCTGAGACTTATTAATTTTTAACCTTGCTAACAATCACAATTATTAGAGTGAGTTAACTTTAACTTGTTTCGATTTAATTATAACATGGATGCGCTACGAAAACAAAGTGAAATTTAGGATACTTCCTCAGAACGGGTAAAAAATAAAGATGTTGAGTGTTTTCGAAAAATAAAATAGTTCTTGAAACTTTCAGTCTTCTGATGCAAGACTATGATGAAGGGGGCTGGGTTCGATTCCCGATTAGATTTAGAAAGTTTTCTCTACTTGGTAGTTTCATCGTGCCAGCAATGCAAAAATAACAACAAAGCTCCGAATTATCGCAATTAATAATATAATGCCAAGGAGAGAATTTTGAACTTTAATATACGGAAGCCTGAGTGAAATTTGAAAATTGAATTCTTATCAAAATTCTAGCAATGAAAGACCTACTGCGTAGAAAGAAAACGAAATCAAACAAAAAATATTATGATTAATTATTTTAGAGCGTCTTAGGGGAAATGCTACAAGGTTAAGGACATAGTTGGAAGAGTACCACGATGGCAGCCAATATGGCACCGGACCTTCCACGGGCCAACACCACACCGCCCGCACTCCTCTCCCACCAACATTCGAATGCATCGAACAGCATCGAACAAAAGTTTAATATTCAAATTACTAACCTGTTCACAACATATTTCCTTACTTCCCGTGATAATGAACATGTTTCTTCAATGAATCCTATGTATTCCGGCTTGAATTGTAGCATAAATCAGCAGTTTCGTGCCAATTTAATAGCCGTTCGCGATTTGGTGCGTTCATCACTGCACTTCACTTCTTCTCAAAGGGCATTGGAAAAATCAATTTTTTACTCACTTCTCCGCACATGAGCAGCCAGAAATGTTGATAGAATGCAAATTAAACACCACTTTTTGGAATCACTCACTTATTTGAACCAAAAACTTAGTATAAACTGCTAGTTTTGCCCGAAAAAAACGATTAAAAACTGATCGCGGAGCGAATGTAAACACCGCGGTGCACCGGCACCGGCAGCAGCAAACTAATAAGTAGGGTGGCTCAAAAAATAATTTTGCTTCGCCACGCTCAGTTGATTATGATTTATAATTTGGGTGTCATCCAATGGTTTGGGCTGGTTTGAATAGAGGCTTACCGTGCGCAGGTCGTTTCAGGTTTGTATGACAGTTGATATGGCGAGGTTGAATTTAACATTATTCTGATTCTGGCACCCCGTCATTGGGCGATGGCGTGGGGCGAGACCATATGACTGGATGAAATATTTAAGAGCTTCAACTCCATAGACAATCCATATTGAATGGTCGTTCCAATAGTTCGGAGTCGATTTTAATCGAGGTTGCGATTCTTTCGCATGATAATTAGGCTTCTCAGAAGGCATCAGTGAAACGTGCAATTCAACAAAATACCCAGAATTTGTCTGTGATATCTATCGCACCAGGGGCAGATACTTCTAGTCTAGTCTAGTCTACACTATCGTACCAGGAGCAGATACTTCATACAAAAGTGTGACATAAGGGTGAGTGGAGTATAAAATGCTATATTTGCGTTACGTAATCAATGGATCTTTCCTGCGGTGCGGTTTTCGTTCACTGAAGTCTCTGGAATGTTGCTTTCAGCTATGTGGGTTCTCTTTTCGCCAGCGTTTGGAGAGAAAGCGCCGTAGCCAGTGTAATAAAAGGTTTAGTTTCCCATTCTAGTTTTCATACAGTTGTCTAGGGCCGAAAACCTCATTAATAAAGACAATAAAAAAAAGTTTTCATACAAACTTAAATCGGCTTGCGCTAAACCAGTTTTTTTCAATTCGGTTTTTTGAGGACACTCGGAGCATGGGACGGAATCGAGTGAGCGTGGTGGTGCTGGGTCGTTTTTTGAACCACCCTACTAATATTCTTTGTTTTTTTATAAATACGACACCAATACTACTACAGTATATGAAAGTTTTTATTGTACCAATACTATCAAAGCTTTGTTTTGGTACTCAACCCACCTTCACCTTAAAAGACTATAATTCTTCCATTTACTTCCACTATTCACTTTTTATGTATCAACAAACAGATACGTATTTCGTTTCCTACTTGGAAACTTCTTCAGTGTTTGTTATCGACGTCGATAACAAACACTGAAGAAGTTTTCCAAGTAGGAAACGAAATACGTATCTGTTTGTTGATACATAAAAAGTGAATAGTGGAAGTAAATGGAAGAATAATAGTCTAAAAATATTAGTTGTGTACGCCATAAAATTAGATTAGTTTTTTTTTTTCTAAAGAATAGTATGTCAATCAAAATGGATGCCGAGTTTGTCACAAGAAACCTTGTCGGTAGTTTCGTTTTCTTACGCCCATATGAACATGATGCATGTTATAAAACCTGTCCCAAACTTCATAGAACTAGCTCTTGCCAGTTACAAAATAGAAATTATGATTTCGTCAACATGTTATGTTGTGTTTGAAAATCAAATTTTCACTATATTAATTAATGGACTTTTTTCTAATGGGCATAATAGATTTTAATCCTGGCCTTTGAACAGCGATTGTAAAATCTCACCAACTCCCTAGCCTCATAAGAACTGTGCTCTTTATTCAGAACAACAAATGTGCTCAACAGGAAACAAAATCTGTTCTCTATGATAGTATCGTCATATTAACGAAATAAACTTTTTGCCTTTCTCGTATACTAAGTATACGTAAAGGCTATATGATCGCTCCAAAAACAAACTTTTTATAGAAGGCCCGGAGACCCATAGTGTTATATACCGATCGACTCAGCTCGACGAACTGAGATGATGTCTGTGTGTGTGTGTGTCTGTGCGCACTCACCCAAAAAAAATGTCACTCATTTTTCAGGTACTTATCCTCAACCGATTTACTCGCAAAATTGGTCAGATCGGACTATGGGCTCGGAAGTTATTGGCTAAAATACCACTTTTTTATAGAAAAATTGAGCAAAAAAATGTCACTCATTTTGCAGGCACATATCCTTAACCGATTTACTCGCAACAAGTTGCATTCGACGCAGGATACTCTACCATTGTTTCCTATTGAAAATTGGCCAGATCGGACTATGGGCTCAAGAGTAATGGCCAATACATTTTTCAAATCAATATCTTTCACATAACGTACATATTCACATATGAGTTTTCATAACATTGTAAATTAACGTCCAAGTCGGGTGGTTTAATCCCCGGAAATAGGCAATTAACTTTGATTAAATCAAATGATTGAGTTTTTATCATTTAGTAGTTCATCTGGACTCTAGACTTGGCACTGGTGGTGCCAGAGTTGTTAGCTCACCAGCAATTTAGACGTAATTATTAGGCCACTACAGAAAAAAAATCATCCGCAAATGAATTCTGAAAATTATTTTGGTAATTCCTTGAGAAGTTTCTATTGAATTTCATTGACTTACGACAAATTCCTTTAGTCATATTTTCAGAAGTTCATACAGGAATTTATTAAGATATAATTTCATTAATTCTCTGGGAAGTCGCCACAACCAAAATACCATTTCTTCGGGAGTTTATCCAGTACTTCATTTGGAATTTCCTTCAGTAGTTTTAGAACAAAACTCTAAGAATTTCCGAACGAATTACAAAATTAAAATTCCAACGGAATTACCAAAGGATTCTGTAAGGCAGTTTTCGAAAAGCTAAAATTTCTTCAAGATTTCCTGTGGACATTCATCCGGGTATTCTTTCCAGGGGTATATTTGGAAAACTCTCAGGAAATTACTCCAAAAATAAATTCAGTAAATTCTTGAGAAATTCTAGAAATTCTTTCGGTATTTCCCTTGCAATATTCTTCAGCATTTCTTTTGGGAAACCTTAGGGAATTTTCGGAGGATTTATCTTTGAAACTTTCGAAGAAACTTCTGCAGAAAGTGACAAAGGCTTTTCCGGAGGTATCTCTGGAAGAATGTTCAGTGGAATTACTGGCGGATTTTTTGGAAATTATTTGGAACTCCTGGAGGAATTAACAAATGAATTTTTGAAGGATTTTCCGAAAAAGAACCCGAGCGATATTCTAAAAGCATTGTCCACCCTTGGATTATTTTTGCCTGTAAGTAATAAATTGAGGGGGGCAACGATTAAATTTCCAGAAACAGTTGAGATTCCGATCAAATGTTTCACAAAAAAAACAGCAAAAAATAATTTTTGCCTTTTGCAAAATTTTTACCAAGATTTTTTAGACGCATGCCGATATCTCAGCTATTTGATTTTCGGTATCGAAAAATTTCGAATGTTGAGTATGTTACAAAAGGTTACAAGTAGGGATGAATCGATACTAGTAAATACGAGTAAATACTCGATGCTTTTGAACCGATACCAAGTACTTTTGTAATCGATACTTTGATATTCGATACCAAGTAAGTATCGAATTGAAGTACTTGAATAAATCGAGTACCCCATTTAAAGTCTATTAAATCTAATAAATCCTAACAGAAAAATACCCAGTATTTTTGGTGTTAATTGCGATATATTATTAGTGAAATTCACAAAAGGGCACTAAGCTTTATTATATAGATTACTTATGACACACTTAAAATTGAGGATCGTAATGTGGCCTATCCTCAATCCTAGAGTCACCAGACGTCTCGTATATTGCGGGATAATCCCAGACAGTGAATTCGAGAGACTATAGAATCCTTTGAAAATCCTAGGAATTTAAAAGCAATAACATCAAGAGTCTGGAGAAAGTGGGAATACTGAAAATTAGTTTGATATACGGAATCAAAAATACATCAAAATATTCTGAAATGTTTAGGTCATGTCTATGATCTGAGTCGGAAGACTCTAAGTCACTTCCAGGATCTGTAGATCGGGATATCAGAAAATGTATAAAATCAGGAGCATCGATAGATCTGTGAAGATCTAAAAAAAATCTATAAAATCAGGAGAACGCCTGAAGCACTTGAGAATTGAGAAAAAAACATCTTCACCGGCTTCATCCAATTCCAGACTGACCATAAGATATACATAAGATAAAGGACAACGGAAAATACCCAATATACCAGTGAAAAATGTTTTGCTTATCGAAGAATTTCCACGACTGAAGCGGGAATTAAATCCTCAGCTCAAAATACACAAAATACAAACACATACTATACCACACACCCAGACTACCAGCGCCGCAAACCTCACGGTCACAAGATCAAGATTTTAAAATATTTCTTTCAAAAATATTAAGAAAATCCAAAGTAATCGTTTTTAAGGAATCGAGTAGTTGGCATCGTACTGGGTGTTGAAGGTTGATAGGACACAAACATCAACCATATGACTAGTATGTTAAACAAAAGCGTTCCCTTCCTGCACCTTAGTAGACCTGTGCGCCGCCGCCGCCGGTGGTTTTACTCACGCCGCCGCCGCCGGCGATTTTGGGTCGGCGCGCCGCCGAACATAATTTTGCCACGCCGATGACTAATCGCAATAAAAAAATCAATTAACTTGAGTCGAGTCGAGTAAAATAAGAGACACTGGAGATGGCCTTACAGAGACGAAATACGTATTTGTAAGACAATACAACGTGGTGGAATTGATTGGAATAGTACTAAACATATGATTGTTGTTGTTAGTTAGTTGTTAGAATTTTGTTGAGGTGGAACTCGTCAGAATTCAATTTCAAATCTACCTCAAGTGATGGTGCCTCTAAGACATTGGTTGGTTGATTAGTTGTGAATTTGAATTAGGCTGTCTAGTAGATTTAATCTACTAAGTAGAATAATACAAAACATGTTGAAATGGTCTTTGAAATTCGTCTAAGCCAAAGCCTCATTCAGTCGGGCACCTAAATCTGTAGGCAGTGTTGTCCTACACTTTGTGCAAAAAAATCTGCTCTTTGATTTACTCCATCCACACGGTTTTACAATCTTAACCTAATAGAAGGCTATTTGAATTTTCTAAATGTCCATCGTTTAGATGGAGTGAAATCAAAGAGCAGAATTTCTTGCACAGAGTGTAAGACAACACTGCCTGTAGGTGACTCGTAAATTATGTTTGTTGTGGCACATAAGCTTTTGTGAAGGCTTGAATACATCCCCAAAGCGCCAAAACCACTTGGTATATTTCCTAGTAAATTCCTCCAGATATTCCTCCGAAAAGTTTCAATAAAAAACCTTGGAAAATTACTTTATGTGTTCTTCCAGAAATGTCTTACAAAATTTCTCCGAAAATTCCTTATGGAATGCATACAAAAAAATTGTTTCAGTAATTTCTACGAAAATGTTGATAAGAATTCCTTAGGAGAATCGTTAAGGAATTCCTTCGGAAGTTTCTTTAGCGATTCCTCCGGATATTTCTAAATAAATTTCTCAAGAAATTCCATTTGGAGTTTCTTCAAAAACTATTTAGCAACTCTTCAATTTTTTAAATGAATATCTCCTCATGAATTTCTTCGGCAATTATTCTATGAATTCTTCAAATAAATTCTTCCAGAGATTGCATAAGGGATTTCTTCCAAATTTTCCTAAGGAATTTCTTCAGAGCTTCTTCCAGCAATTCCTTTAAAACATTCTTCGAGAATTCTTCCAGAACTTCCTGCAGGAATTCCATCGAAAATGCCTTCATGGGTTCTTCAGGAAATTCTTTCAGTAATACCTTCGGATTTTTTCAGTGTTAATTGTTTAATTTATTTGTTTTATTTTTTCAAAAATTCAATTAGCAACTCCACCGAAAACTATTTCATTATCTAATTGATTTTCAATGAATTTCCTGGAAGAAATCTAAGAAGGAATCCGGGAGGCTTTTCGAAAAAACTTTTAAAGAAATCCCTGGTGAAATATCCAAAGAAATTCTTGGTGGAATTTTTTTTTAGATTATTCAAGGAAATTTTTTAAATGAATGGAAAGCTCTTAAATGAATTTTTGGAGAAGTTTTTGGAGAAATTCCTGGAGGGTTTTGTGCAAGAATTTCTAAATATATTTCCGAAGGCATTTTAAAAAGAGAACCTGAAAGGATTTTCGAAAATAATTCCCGTTTGAACTACTTTAAGAGATTTTGAAAGTATTTCTAAACAACTTCCCACAAACCGCGTAAGCCGAATTTTCACATTTTCAAACCCACCCCCCTTTCCCCCCTAGTAGACTTTTCCAAAACCCCTCCCCCATCCCCTTGAAGTCTATGTGGTCGGGGTTCAGCCAAATCACACCAAGCGCCAACGAAAAATTACCGATTTTTCTGCTCAAACTTTCGTTGAGCAGATTTAATTGATCGCAAATCGCATCGAATATCCCTCAGCCTCATAACTGAGGATATACTACTGCAAATGTATGCTTAAATTGATATGAAAATATTTCCGTTGTCCTTGTACGAGCAAAATATTACAAGTCAGTCGAAAAGCCGCTTGGTTCGGTTTGGCTGAACCCCGACCACGTAGACTTTTTCAAATTTAACAAAATGTCATAAGTGATTGGAAAAAAATTGGAAATCAACCACGTTTTCAGCAATTCAAATATACAAATCCATTTTCAAATCCATTGTGAACACTACAGTAAAATTCAAATTTCAAACCTAACAAAATCAAACTGAATAAAATCCAACTCAATATCAACGAAATCAAATTCAATCATCTGTCCATAGCTCCTGAAACCAAATCTCGAAGTCAATTAATTTAATTTCTGTTGGATTTGATTCCTCCTAGAGGCCACCGCCACCGGCACTTGCATAGGCGCGCCACTGCTTAAAATCTGTCACGCATCTGAATTCTAATTCTTTATGGCGGTTAAAATTTGTAGAAAACCCAAGAATTTTCAGAATTTCGAGTTGAAATTCCGAGAACGTCAAGTCTACATTCCAAAAAGTTTGTCGTAGAAATTCCCTATTCCTGATTTAAAACCTTCAAAGTTTCCAGGTAATACTCCAAAGAACTCTCCGTGATAATTCCTATATTTTTCTTGAAAACTCCATTCCCTTGAAATCTCAAGAATTTTTTCTAAATTCCAAAAGTTTTCCCGTTAAAATGTCGAGTAGTTTTCCGTAAAAATTTTGAATTATTTCCCGTTGAAACCATACTAAAGGTTTCCTACGATATTTTGACATTTCTCTTGCAAAGTAAGAGCGATTTCCTGAAGAAATTTTAAAAAAATCCTATGGACATTCCAAAATAGTTTTCCAGATAATTTTCGGTGGAAATTATGGAGGATTTCAGTTGAATTTGTGATGAATTTATCGTAAAAAATAGAATAAATTTTCATGAAAATTACTAATGCTTTCTTACAAGAATTGCAATAATTTTTTTGTAAAAACTCAAAGAGTTTTTGGTGGTAAATTCAAATAATTTCTCGTGAAAGTTTTCAAAAATTTCGTTTTCCTTAGATAATTCCAAAGAATTTTCATTAGAACTGCCGAAGAAATTGCCGTTAAATTTCGAAGAATTTCGCTTATATGTATGTCCAAAGAATTCCTCGCGAAAATTCCAAGAATTTCAGAAATTAAGAAAAATATCCCGGGGACTTCCCAGAAAATCTTCAGTGGAAGTTCTGAAGAATTTATCACGGAAATTTCGGAGAATTCCCCTTACAAGTTCCAAAGAATGTCTTTTGGAAATTCCAAAGACTTCTTCTTGGATATTCCAAAATGCTTCCTTTGTAAATTCTAAATAATTTTTCGTCGAAGTGTGATATAATTCCCCGTGGAAATTCTAAAGAATCACTTGTAGTTTCTAAAGAAGTTCCTGCCGAAAATCAAAAGATATTTTAGTAGAATCTACAATGTAATCAATGTAATCCAAGTGGAAATTTTGAAATATTTTCGAAATTTTTTATAGAATATTTTGGAGAATTTTCGTGCTCAACACAGAAGAATTTGCTGTTAAAATCATGATATTTTTAAGCCGTAGTTCAGACTATTACTTCAGTGAAATCCATAAGAGATTCGAGAGATTATTTCGGTAAAGTCTTGCAAAAAAAAAAACGGAAAAATCGAAAAAAAAATCAAACAAGTGAACTTCGCACAAAGCTGCTGTATTAAATGTTTTCCGAAAAAAAAAGTCTACGTAGACTTTTTGTATACTCCCGCCCCCTTAGTAGACTGACGTAGACTTTTTCGAATCCCCTCCCCCTCAAGAGTCTACGCGGTTTATGGACAACCCCTAAAGGAATTACTTAAGGAATATTTGAAGGAATTTCCGGAGGAATTCTCAAAGGAATTTATGAAGAAATTTCTAATAGAATTTTAGAGGAAATGCCTACTGGTATTTCTGAAGTAATTCCTAGATTTCTCCAGGATTTTTTTGTAATTCTCCAAAAAATCCTATGGAGATTCGTCCAGGAATTTCTTCCAGAAACGAATTCCAGAAAGCCTTTCGAAAATTCTCTCAGCTATATTCGGAAATTTCTCTCAGGAATTAGTTCGGAAAAAGTTCCTTCAGAAATTTGTTTAAGAAAACCTTGGAAACATCTTTAAGGTGTTTTCCTGAAAATTCCTCAAGAAATTCTTCTAAGAACTCTTTTGGAATTCCTTGAAAATTTCTAGGACGAAATTTCCTTAAGAATTCCTGAACAAGTTCCTGAAGTAATATCCGTAGAAGTCCCTGCAAGTTTTTTTTTTTCAAAGTAACTCCTCAAGAAACTTCTGACAGTCTTAGATATCTCCGAAAATTCCTTTGGACATTCCGTCAAGACTTCGTTCAGAAATTCGGATATACCTTCTGAAAATCCTTCTTTTTGAAATATCTACAGAGAATGTTTTAGGAGTTCCTTAGGAAATTGTTTCAAAATTCCAAATCTCTAAAAACTCTTTCAGAAATTTATTAACGGATTACTTCGGAAATTTCTGTCAGCTTCGAAATTTTTCTTTGGAATTTCTTTGAAAATCAATTTGATATTCCTTCGGAAATTATTTTTAGTAATTCCTCTAGGAATTCCTTAGCAAGTTCCTTGACAATAATTGATCCTGAAATTCCCATAGGAATTCTTCCATAACTACTTTAAGCAATTTAATAGAGAATTTCTCAGGGTAATCCTTTGAAAATTCCTCCAGAAAATTCTTTTGTAACTTCACGAAGCTACCTACAGACACTGACAAAACTAGCTCTGTACACATCGTTGATTCGTCCAGTCGTCCTGTACGGCCATGAATCATGGACGTTAAAAGATGCAGATTATCAAATTCTCAAAGTGTTTGAGTTGAAAATACTGTGCTCAATACTTGGCAGCGTGGTGGAAAATGGTAAATGGAGCAGCTGAATAAATGAACCACGAGTTAAACCAAGTATACACAAATGCAGACATAGGCAGGTTGATAAAATAAGGCAGATTACAGTGGGTTGGACATGTAGTGCGTATGCAGGAAGAGAGACCAGCAAAAGAACTTGCAGAGAACCTGGAACAGGATGTTGGCGCTAGGGTGTGCAATCGAGGAAGATGCGGAAGCAGCCGCTGATGCATTTTGGAAATACTGTTAGGTATTCCTTCAAAATGTATGTGGGAATATGCTCAAAATTTTCTTAAAAGGTTCCTACTACACTTTCCAATACTACTTCAGTAATATTCTCGGAAAGTCCTTTAGAAAATTCTCTTAGGAATTCCATCAGAAAATAGTTCATTCTTTAATAAATTTCCGAGTGAATTCCTGCAGAAATATTTTATGTTTTACTAAAGGAATTTCCCAAAGAGAACCTGAATGGATTATTCTTTCTAAAACAGAAAAATTCTGCAGACATTGTCATAGGATTTTACGAAGGAATTCCTAATGAAATTTACTGACCTGTAGGAATTAAAAAAAATCATAGTTTCCTCCAGAAATTCATTCAGAAACTCCACCAAGAGCTTTGTTGGCATATTTAGGCAAATTTCAGGAAAATATTAGATTTTTTCTGAAACTTAGTTATTTTGAGATCAAAACGACTGAAGTGTATCTAAATCCTAAATTGGAAATAACTTTTGAAAAAAGTTATTACCAATTTGTTCTATGACACCGAAAACTAATTCTTAACACTTAGGGGTCACAAAAACGTGAAGCAGGGTTTATTGTTAAAATTTGATTAATCAAAATCAAAGAGTAACAAAATAGTGGTAATTCAAATAACATTTTGAAATCAGGTATTGATTAGTATTGCCGGCAATTGACTATTTTGAATATGCTGCTTGATGATCGGCAAACGCAGAATATTGCAATTTTAATCCACTGAAGTCGGTTTTTATACGGGCGATTCCTACCGTGTGAATCAAACCGCGCTAATCCAAAAATCCGCGGTAAAATTGATTTTTTTAACCATTTATTTTTTCATCCACGCCGGTTCACGCCGCCGCCGATAAAAGTCAACGGCGCGCCGCCGTGACGCCGCCGCCGCCGGGGTGAAGGTGACCACCACGCCGCCGCCGCCGATGATATGACCGGCGCACAGGTCTACACCTTAGAACAGAAGTGAAAACCACAAAAAAAATCTGTAATTATCTTCAAAATCGCTTAATCGCTTAATGGATTAAGCTTTTTTTTTTTATCTTTATCACTTTAATAAAGATAAAAAAAAGCTTAATCCATAATAAGAACGCATGCACCAGTTGTGGCACTATTCCTTATTTTGTTTCCTATTATGGCAAATCCTATTGATTTCTTATGGGATTGCCCATAATGGGATAATCAGTGCAACAACTGGTGCAAAGGACGTGAAAATTAAGTGAAATATTTTTTTACAATTATGTTTTGTGTCTATTGAAGGAGATTGAAGGTGTTATCGTATCCTATGGATATTATTCACTTGTCAACTCATGTTTTGTGATGGTTTGATTGTCATTCGGAGTGCACTAGTGCGACAATTGGGGTTATAACCACGTCTGGTATATCTACCTTACTTGACAGTAACAAAACAATTGTTTTTGAATTTTACTTCAAATATAATATGAGTAGGGGTTCCATTCCCGGAAACGATTTCCCGAGAAATCAATTTTCCCGGGATTCTCGATTCCCGGGAAGCACACTTTATCTTCCCGAATTTCCCAGGAAATTATTTTTTAAGGTATTTACCAATTTTTGGAGACGACTGCGATCTATGATTAAAGTATATGGAAATCCTTTTCCTATTTTGCATATTTTATGAGGGAGTATAAATTATATTTTTGACTAACATCTTCTCACCTATTATAAATAAGTTTTTATCTGTAGATGCTACAGTATTGGACAGTTCAACCCTAATGCGTGTTGAAGGGAGGCGAAGCAGAGCATAAATTGTTTCCATCGGTCGTTTATTTATTCAGTAGGCCCAATCACCGGGCATGACGAAGTCGAAATAAAAATCTAGTATTTGATGATATTTCTCAATAACAAATTGTCTCCAAGTCGCAGATATTTAGGCAAGGGCAGTGACGGGTTTGGTAGGTTTATTGTCAGAGGTTTATTTTTAAGACTTTCAATACTTTTTGATTCAAACCCCGAAACGTGTTCCAAACATACTCATGTTCCAAACACTCGATTTGTTTTGATATATGTCTTCCTTTTCTAAATTAAAATGAACTATTGAGAATTTACTGTCTGGATATGTCAGAGTACAAAAGTTGACATATTTTAGGTCTTTACTATAAGGTCATTACAACAGTTTAATAATAAAAACTTGCCAAACTTATGCGTTTCTGATGTTGCTCGGAATTTCAAACAAAGTATGACAGAAAGAATAATCTAATAAGATAAGATAAGTTAGGATTTTTAAGGTACGACCATAAAACGCTGATCTAAAAGTATTTTATCGCGTTTAAAAAAAACATTTAATGCTTACACACTTCAAATTCAAAGGCGAAATGTGCTCAAGTGTTCGTATCAAGGTTCGTATTATAAATCAAACTTGACCAGAATATTGTTTGCATTAAGAAAATATACGGACGAGTACCAGAGAGGTTGAGGTTAAAAACCTTTCGGCAGTAACAGAACAAATCCTGTCAAAGCCGTCTTCTCCTCCATATCAAGGAATCATCTGAACACAGCAGATCTTACTCTATAACGAGAGCAGATGCTGAAACTTCGCCATCTGATGCTCATGATATTACTCATAATATAACGAACGTTTTGCAGACAAAGGTAACACTTAACGAACTAAACAGAGACAATTTTTCAAAATTTCCAACAACTCTTTAATCACTTTCGCACAATGTAGCAAGTATCGATCCCTTGAGCTCAAGAGTATATTTTCATCCTAAGTTATTATTTCTCGTTACGATGTTGAGTTTCGCATAATTGTTTCATTTCCTGGGATCCCGGGAAATCCCGGGAAGTTAACATTTTATTTCCCGTTTCCCTGGAAATTGATTCCCGGGAAAAATGGAACCCCTAAATATGAGTACTCATATGATACGAGTAGGTATCGATACTTTTAATTCGATATTTAGTGTTATCGATACTTTTATACGATACTACTTTAAAGTAAAAGTATCGATACCTCAGTGGTATCGTTTCATCCCTAGTTACAAGGTCCTTTCGGCTAGTTGGCTTTTCTACATTATATTCAAGGTCAAGGGAGAAATCAGACAAAGTATATGATAGGGCGAAGCTTAAGATTTCCCTAGAACTGTGATTGTTTAAAAGTATGCTGGTGAGTCGGGAACGCATTCAAAATATCAAAATATCAGCTCTCAATTGTGATCCAATGGGTTTTCCTTATTCTTATAGAACAAGTTGGGTCGTGATAAGGCAAAAATGGAATTTAAAACACATGAAAAAACAAACAAGCAAATGAGGAAACATCGGCAAAATCTCTATTTTATCCCACCCTTGAGGCATATTACATTGAGGAAATGATTTCCGGCCGATATCACTTACATAAAATGTCAAAACATGGCTACCGCATTACGGGTGATTATGGTCTCCTACACAGGACCAGCAAACTCACCCGAGAGTTATCTTAATTCCAACGATTCGACGCGGAGCCTCCCTGTAGAGTCTGCTTTATCCGAATGGATTCGTTCCGCTTCGGATCCGAACAAATGGGATCATGCAAACATTCGAAATAAATATGTCGAACCGGGCACTCGCCTCCCTGTCCCTGCAGTCTGCATTCAGCCAATACGGCGAAATGGATGCTCTCCAATTTGCCTTATCGGTTGGTTCTTTTTATGTCTCGGGGTTTTTATGTTTGTTCTCCATTAGACCGGATATCCATCTCTCTCTCAGGCCGATGGTGGTTTACCTATTCGAGTGTCTTGTCCGTGCCTCGAGTCATCGTCGGATGCAATTGTCGTGTTTGCAGATGATGGAACCACATCCCAATGAATGTCACATGATTGCAACAACGATCGGAGAAAAGGTAATTTATTGTTTGCTTTTCGGATTTTTGACATAACTTTGCGGTCGTTGTCGGTGCTCCAGTGTCGAAATTCTAGGGCAGAGGAAGCGTACATTTTGAATGGACGAATAATGATTCATACCGGTGAGTCACTCCACTATTGTAACGCGATGTAGTTTATAGAGATTTTGGATATGCCTAGTTCTCAGGATTGTTACTTCCGTGTACTCACGGTTTTTACAAATAAATTGAAAGAATAAACGCCAATTTCATAAATTTATCACAAAGTCTTTTTATATTGCCTGGCAGAAACCTCATGGCACAAACAAGTGACAAAGAATTAAAATTCGAAACGCACATGTTCCAAATCCCGTTGCATCCCATTCGAGCAACGGAAACTCCATAAAGTCAGAACGCACAGAGCAATCAACATTAATTTTAAGATCAGACAGAGGAAAGGATCACAATAAAAGAAGCAGAAAAATGTGGCAAAAAGTCGTAGTAAGAAAAAATACTACAACCTGAACGCGTGCCACGATCGGGAGTCGCATCAGCTGATGGTTGTTCGTTGAAGGTAAAAAAATAACAAAATAACGATGATCTCCTGCGCCGGAAAGGTGAAGATCGCGGCGATCAAACAGGCTGCTGCTACAGCAGACGATGGATGGAGAGACAGACAAAAAAAAAGTGAAAAGAACCTTAACCGAAGCAGGTGGTTTTTCCGTCAATAAGCTTCAGCATCAGAAGCTGCGGTGCGGCACAATGATGAGCGCGTGCTCGCGGTCTGGCGATTCTCCCCGGTCGTCATGTGGGATTTCGATAGGAAAATCTGAATCAAGTGGAAGGAGAAGAAATTTGGGCTGAGGAAAAGACAATTATTGGACAAAGTAGCCGCAGCTGATCGAAGTAAGCCGGAAATTGTCGTTTCAATGCAATGGTGACGCTTAATCCGCAGTGAATAAAAACTAAATGTTATGATAAAATATGTGTCAGAACAATGTTTTTCATCTAACAAATTTAGAGTTGATATTTGACAAAGAGTGTACTTAAAGCCAAGTGAAGGGGCTATTATTCGTTATTTATTAGCTAGACTATGACGAGACCATCTCCTCTTTCTTGCCTCTTGACACGATGTTGTCCAGGACAGCTTCTCTCGCAGTAGTAAATACCCCAAAAGGAGAATGACCGCACAACTCTCCTGCTGAAAAGGCAGACGCGCTGTATCCTTGAAGCGAAGCTATAAACAAACGCTCAGTTCCCCTCTTCATCGCATCACATCCTATCGGCCAAACGACGAGAGCTCATTTATAAGCGCAGCCGGCTGCTGTCGCCGCCGGATCTTTCCCTGATCCGGACCCCTTCGACGCGTCGCCCCCGGAAACTCCGAATGAGAACACCAAATTAAAGATGAATAAATTTTGTTACAAAATATAATCATTAGCTATTATCGCGGGCAGTCAACCAGCGCAGCAACGCAATATAAAGGGGAACTCCGAGAAGAGAGAAGATGAATCCCGATGGTATTGAAGAAAGAAAAAAAAACGTTGTGTGCTGCTGGATAGCACCTGACGACTATCGGAAGACAGGAGCTCGCGCACGCTGCGCTGTTTCGGGCGGCGATCAATTAGACAGTTTGTGTGCGGTTTCTCGATCAACCTGCCGACGATCAGCAGCGTCTTCCTCATTTCAAATTCATTGACATTGTTTGACACAGTCGTTTTACTTGTCGTTGTCATCATCATCGTTTTTTGAGTGTGACAAAGCTAATGAAACATGACATTTTTTCTGGCGTTTGGGCTTTGATGAAACTTGTTTGATCAAATAATTTTATGCAGATTGGAAAATTGACCGTTTTGGCACGTGCATTTCAGCAGGGCAGAAAATAATTAACGTGTTTGCTTTTTCAGCTGTGGAGTCCATATAAATATTGATTCTACAATGATGTAATAGATATTTTGGAATACAAATAACATATTTTATGTTTCATCATTTTATTCATGAAAAATGATCAAACCGCTCTTACACAATTCTGTCTGAGGGTACCAAGGTAGCAGAATACATTAGTCCTGTCTATTTTTGGTATTCATTCAACCATTCCAACCTACTTCGAGTCCGTTTGTGTTTGTGTTAACTTCGCTCGAAACAGATTAGAAGTTGGAGAAGCTGTCAGTTTGAGTGGAAAAATAAAAACATTGTCGTCCACTAACGAAAGAACCTGAAATAGCTTGAAGTAACTTGACTGCACTTTCCCAGTCAACACAAAATCGTATATGATGCAACATAAGATGCTAAAGTGGAGGCGATATACGTATATATTGTATGGGGAAGTACCTATATGGCCTCCACTTTAGCATCTTATGTTACGTCGAGTCATTAGACAGCACTAATGTTTGAACCGGCTACTCTCGGATAGTCCCAGACGTAAACAACAACAAACAGGATGTTCAGCTTTTACCACACTGAAGAACGTATCGCCGTCGTGTTCGCAATGAAAATAAAAATGTAAATCTTTCGTCAGGTTATGGGTTCAGATTTTAACGGATCGGTTAAGCGATGATGATTTGCGCTGCTGGAGGACAGCCAGCTTAAGCTTCCACTTCCGCGAAACATTGTGTACGCGAACGATGTATATAATGTACTCAAAGGTTACCAACAGAAGACCACCCCCTCGATTCTCGTATTACTGCTGAAGATACTATGCCATATAATTTGTGTGATAAGGTCATGCAGAAAACATTTTCAAGAGTTTGATGATATTTTCCGATCGACTGTTATTCATACGCAGATTGTTATGCTGCTTCGGAGCCTTCCTTCCTATACCCTTCAATTGCGTAGTCGTTGTGTAATATATGAAAGAATCAATATTCTTATAGGTATTATTATACGCCGCCGCCAGTCTCTTCAATGTATCTTGATAAGGAGAAACCTTCACAGCCCATGCGTGGTGGCTGGATGCGCTCGCCCATCGCATCGCTCGGAGTTCACCGCTAGAGGCCGATGATGGCGGAGGCAGCGATGGCAGCGGTGGTAGTTGAAGAAAAATAAAATTAACCCAGAGAGATTTGGATTGCTCATCCACGGGAAGTGATTGGTTTCATAATCCACATGATCACATGATACCGGGATGGGTACGAGTCATGGCATATGACTGACCATATGTTAAGTAGTGGTTGATACTAAACGACACTTACCGTCAACTGGGGGGAAGATGATCATTTTTAAGACAAAACATGCAATAACAATGTGTGTTTACATTTTAAATCGAAACAAATATTTTTAAAACATGTACTGCTATACGTTGCAATAATGAACAACTTTAGTTTTCTGAAATGCGTTCGCATTTATTAAAATAAATTAAATTATCACACATTTTTTGAATAATCTGGTTTGGGGTGAAGTTGATCAAGATAGCTCTACTAAAACCATTATGACCTAGTAGTCAACTAGGTTATCTGTATGAATGTTGAATTTACTACGTAAAGAAGTCTAAGAAGTCAATATTTGAAACGAAAATAGTGTCATTTATGACTATCTCTCTCTTTCTTCCACAAAATACATTTTCATGATTATAATCGAAAAACTCGGATTCCTACCTAGCGGAAACATTACTTGAACGGAGAATATTGTTGACTACCGTTTCATAAACAAAATTGACACTTTCGACTGACACATCAAATGATCATTTTCACCTCAATGATCATCTTCCCCCCAGTTGACGGTACATTAAAACATGGTTATACTACAACAGTTCTGATTCTCCAGCAAAAAAATCAACTACACTGATGAAAATAAAAATGTGATTAAAATAATTACTTTCATTCATTCGCATAAGGCATTAGCAATTGAAGATGCATAATCAGCAATAGTGTTAATATCCATTTCAGATTAGAAAATTTCGTTATATTACATGTAAATATTTTTAAAAAGTCCGCAAACAATAATTTACAGAAGAATATTTAAATAAACATTATTTTATACTTTGGTTTTCATTTTCTGAGAAATTATATTATTTTTAATTTTTCGTTGACGTATTAGCTATTTTAGTAGGGTTACTGCTCCTTGACTTGTTTCTTATTGTTTTGATTTTTTCCAGCAGTAAGCACGCAGCAACGAAGTTGGTGCTGTATTTGTTTGTTTGGAAAATGGGACAGTTCCCCTAAAATAGCATATTTTGTCCAAGTCTGAAAATTTTATTAATAGATTTTTTATACTTTAAATGCTACAAGAAATCTATAAATGCCCTATATTTGCTTGAGCAAATAGGGGCTCAATAGTTAAAAACAAAGCAATTCTAATTAAGTGTTTAATTGTTAGTTTTATTTCCAGAAGTTTTGAATAAAGAATTTAATAATTCTACATAGCATGGAAGTCGTCGTTTCTAATATCATCACCTATAATCATGCTCCATAGATCCAAAAGTTAAATGTAAATATCTTACGTTTATACAAGTCCTACGTCTACTCACGGTTATGTTAAAAACATTACCCATTACTTTTTTATTATGCAAAACAGTTACACCGTCTAATCACAGACAAACAGACGTAACAGCTTGAACATTTTTCTGAAAAATCCATCGCTCAACTTCTCTATCACCATCTTGCGAGCATGTTACACGAAACAATGTTTCGTATGACATTGTCACCAGAAGGCGCTGGAGTGAAATGTCAAACTCTAAGGATTACGATGCTAGCACCACTAGTTGTGAAAAGTTCAATAAATCAAATTTAAATTGATCGTTGAAGTCATGGTCGATGGTAATTTCCTTAGTGTTACGTCTGTTTGTCTGTGGTCTAATGTTATGATAGAAAATTTACACTAGTAGACGACAGATGGCGCTGCTAAAAGTTTCTCGATTTTCATATGTTCGAATTTTGACTTTTGGACAATTTCATAGAACTATGAAACTGAACGGAGAGCATACTTACACCTAAATGCGTGCAACACGAGCATCTTCATAGTACGATGAAACTCTTTAATGGGAGCAAGTCACGGATAAACTTTAAAAATATTCATAGATGCAAGCCAATTTCTATAACACATTATCTTTCTATGTGACTATGTCTCATCACTATTTAAATATTATCTATTTTTTGCAATTCGAAATTATCATGAAATTCAATAGTGATCAACAGCGTTTTAGTGTCTGTCGGATGCAACTTGTTGCAAGAAAATCGGTTAAGAGTTTATATGCGAAAATTTGGCTAATGTTTTTATGGCATTTTGTGCACACACACACATACACACACGCACCGCACACATGGACAAACAGACATTTGTTCAGCTCATCGAGCTGAGTCGAATGGTATATAACACTATGGGTCTCCGGGACTTCTATCAAAAGTTCGAATTTAGAGTGCAATGATAGCCTTTCGGTACAACTTAGTTGTACGAGAAAGGCAAAAAAGGAACATTAGTCAATTATCTTCTATCTATATAAGAATGATTTTGAATTTCCTTTGAGGCAATATAACTCACGAACGGGTTGACCGATTTGCAAGATTTGTTCACTAATCGATTTGTCTTGGGATCAGCGATGTTTATATATACAGAGAGTTTGCAAATTTGACGGGGAACGTTGAAAAATTGTCAAATGCAACGTTTTTATGAGTTCCGAAGAAAGCCGTCTAGCTCGAACTAAAATCGATCTAGAGTGCGACGCTGCAATCAACTAAACGGTTGACAGTTTCATTGAGAAAAAAACATCCCGAGTGAGATCGGGCTGGTTCAACTAGTAATTAATAAATAAATTATTTATTTCGGTGCTCCAAAAATAATATAATTATTGCGCCAATCTTGTCCAAAGACTGATGGGTTCATAAAAAGAATAAAAAATAAGAAAACGGTGAGTATTCCCGACTGGATATTGACTTTGGCGAACATCTCTAACTAACTACAGTATTGTATGATACTGTATCACGGGCAGCAGGGACTATGTCCAAGGGCTTGACGATCCCTCCCCAGGCCATCTGCGAGTTGTGGGGCTTGCCTAGGATGTGGTGGGGTTTGACAGTGGGCCCTGTTAAACCTCTATAAAAAGCTGCATGAATCCGCAAGTAGGCTCCACCAAAGCGACAGTGTGCCGCTCAAAGCGCACAAGCCCAAGTACTGGTGTCAGGTGGGACGCTAAACAGCCCTGACACGACGGCCCTTCCGACGAGACAGGAGGTTTGCACAGGCCCAATAAGCCGCCTGGAAAACCAATCATTACGAACAATATAAGAGATAATGCGACTCGATATAATCGACAAATACCTAGGCGACGAATACAGGATCACGAATGGAAGCTTGGAACATGGAACTGCAAGTCGCTAGGTTTCGCAGGTTGTGACAGGATGATCTACGATGAATTACATCCCCGCAACTTCGATGCCGTAGCGCTGCAGGAAATCTGCTGGACAGGACAGAAAGTGTGGAAAAGCGGGCATCGAGTGGCTACCTTCTACCAAAGCTGTGGCACCACCAACGAGCTGGGAACCGGCTTCATAGTGCTGGGTAAGATGCGCCAACGCGTGCTTGGGTGGCATCCAATCAACGCAAGGATGTGCAAGCTGAAGATTAAAGGCCACTTCTTCAACTATAGCATCATCAACGTGCACTGCCCACACGAAGGGAGACCCGACGACGAGAAAGAAGCGTTCTATGCGCAGCTGGAGCAGACATACGATGGATGCCCACTGCGGGACATCAAAATCGTCATCGGTGACATGAACGTTCAGGTAGGAAGGGAGGAAATGTATAGACCGGTCATCGGACTGGATAGTCTGCATACCGTATCGAACGACAACGGCCAACGATGCATAAACTTTGCAGCCTCCCGCGGAATGGTAGTCCAAAGCACTTTCTTCCCCCGCAAGAATATCCACAAGGGCACATGGAAATCACCTAATCAAGTAACGGCAAACCAAATCGACCACGTTCTAATCGACGGTAAATTCTTCTCCGACATCACGAACGTCCGCACTTACCGCAGTGCGAATATTGAATCCGACCACTACCTCGTTGCAGTATGTCTGCGCTCAAAACTCTCGACGGCGATCAACACGCTTCGGAGTCGTCCGCCGCGGCTAAATATTGGGCGGCTACAAGACGGTAGACTAGCCCAAGACTACGCGCAGCAGCTGGAAGTGACACTCCCAACGGAAGAGCAGCTAGGCGCAGCATCTCTTGAAGATGGTTGGAAAGATATTCGATCCGCCATTGTAAGCACCGCAACCGCTGCCCTAGTCACGGTGGCTCCGGATCAGAGAAACGACTGGTATGACGGCGAATGTGAGCAGTTAGTTGAGGAGAAGAATGCAGCATGAGCGAGATTGCTGCAACACCGCACGAGGGCGAACGAGGCACGATACAAACTGGCGCGGAACAGACAAAACATTGGCACTGGCTAGAGCGCTGCACTGGGTGATTACCAAGGTTTGGGAGGATGAGGTTCTGCCGCAGGAGTGGATGGAAGGTGTCGTGTGTCCCATCTACAAAAAGGGCGATAAGCTGAATTGTAGAAACTACCGCGCAATCACATTGCTGAACGCCGCCTACAAGGTACTCTCCCAAATTTCGGAAATTCGGAGAGGCATAGTGGCTGGAAATCGTACTTACTTTAGACTCCGCAAGCGGCTCCGATCGAATAGAGTTCGCCGCCGTACCAAACTGACAATCTACAAAACGCTCATTAGACCGGTAGTCCTCTACGGACACGAGACCTGGACGATGCTCGTGGATGACCAACGCGCACTCGGAGTTTCAGAAAGGAAAGTGCTGCGTACCATCTATGGTGGGGTGCAGATGGCGGACGGTACGTGGAGGAGGCGAATGAACCACGAGTTGCATCAGCTGTTGGGAGAACCATCCATCGTTCACACCGCGAAAATCGGACGACTGCGGTGGGCCGGGCACGTAGCTAGAATGTCGGACAATAACCCGGTGAAAATTATTCTCGACAACGATCCGACGGGCACAAGAAGGCGAGGTGCGCAGCGGGCAAGGTGGATCGATCAGGTGGAAGGTGACTTGCGGACCCTCCGTAGACTGCGTGGTTGGCGACGTGTAGCCATGGACCGAGCCGAATGGAGAAGACTCTTATATACCGCACAGGCCACTCCGGCTTTAGTCTGAATAAATAAAAATAATAATTTGCCGACATTGCTGCATATGAGCCATGAAACCAGTTTTTCAAATAAATTTCCACAATGAAGACATTGGATCGTGCTAATCGATCTCTAGTGTTGTTAGGAATATTATACGTGTGTCTATAAATGAACATTTCTATAGAGTAAATAATTTTTGCCATGCACCTTTTTTTTTTTTTTTTTTTTTAACTATTTTTATTTGCTAATTATCTAATACATGCATTCATCTCTTAGACTAGGTGTTCCGTGTTTTCTTAACACTATCATCCTTATTTGCTATGTTACGCTTTTAGTTATTATTAATACATTTCAATTGCCTCTGGCAGTTAGAATTTTTCCTGTGGTTGAATTGAACCATGTAGGAATTACAATGTTTTCAACTTAAACTAAACTTAACCTATTTTATAAGGGTACAAAAGGAGTTAATCGTTGCAATAGAAGATTGCAACGATTTTATCTAAAATTGAAATTATTTTGTTGGACATTTGTTGCAATGTCTCAATATTTGAAATTCTATGAAGTTCATTGGTACTATACCACGGAGGCAACTTCAGAATCATTTTCAAAATTTTATTTTGAATCCTCTGGAGTGCCTTCTTTCTGGTATTGCAGCAACTAGCCCATATTGGCACAGCATACAACATGGCAGGTCTAAAATTTGTTTGTAAATCAAAAGTTTGTTCTTAAGACAAAGTTTTGATTTTCTGTTTATAAGTGGATATAGGCACTTAATATATTTGTCACAGTTGGCCTGAAGGTCTTCAATGTGATTTTAAAAAGTTAATTTTTGATCTAGCAGAAGTCCCAAATATTTAGCTTCGCTAGACCAATTAATTGGAACCCCATTCATAGTGACATTATGTCTGCTAGAAGGTTTCAAATAAGAAGCTCTCGGCTTATGTGGGAAAATTATAAGCTGAGTTTTGGAAGCATTCGAGAGAATTTTCCATTTTGCAAGTAAGTGGAGAAAATATCCAAACTTTTTGCAATCTACTACAAATGACACGAAGGCTTCGCCCTTTGGCTGAAAGGCCCGTGTCATCTGCAAACAAAGATTTTTGACACCCTGGTGGTAAATCAGGTAAGTCAGAAGTAAAATGTTATACAATATGGGCCCCAGTATGCTGCCATGGGGACACCAGCCCTTACAGGTAATCTATCAGATTTAGTATTCTGATAGTTTACCTGCAGCAAGCGATCTGATAAATAATTTTGGATCAGTTTAATGATGTACAGAGGAAAATTAAAATTCATCAATTCTACAATCAAACCTTCATGCCAAACACTGTCAAATGCTTTCTCTATATCAAGAAGAGCAACTCCAGTCGAATATCCTTCAGATTTGTTGAGCTGAATTAAGTTCGTAACTCTTAATAACTGATGAGTGGTTGAATGCCCATGGCGAAAACCAAATTGCTCATCAGCAAAAATAGAATTGTCATTAATATGAACCATCATTCTATTTAAAATAATCTTTTCAAACAGTTTGCTTATTGAAGAAAGCAAACTGATTGGGCGATAACTAGAAGCCTCAGCTGGATTTTTGTCCGGCTTCAAAATTGGAACAACTTTGGCGTTTTTCCATTTATCTGGAAAGTATGCCAATTGAAAACATTTGTTAAATAAATTAACCAAAAGGATAAAGAGCTCTCAGGAAGTTTTTTGATAAGTATGTAGAAAATACCATCATCACCCAGGGCTTTCATATTTTTAAATTTTCTAGTAATAGATCTCACTTCATCCAAATTGGTTCCCAACGAAGGGTCAAAAACATTCTCTTGATTGAGAATGTCTTCGAAGCTCCGTGTAACCTGATCCTCAATTGGACTAGTGAGACCTAGACTAAAATTATGGGCACTCTCGAACTGCTGAGCAAGTTTTTGAGCCTTTTCGCCATTTGTTAATAAAATTTTATTTACCTCTTTAAGCGCTGGAATTGGCTTTTGAGGTTTTTTTAAGAATTTTGTTAATTTCAAAAGGGTTTCGAACTAGGATCCAACTGAGACATTATTCTCAAAGTTGGTATTTCTCAGAATAGCGAAACGTTTTTAATTTCATTTTGCAAATCTCGCCAAATAACTTTCAACGCGGGATCGCGAGTTCTTTGGTATTGCCTTCTTCTCACATTTTTAAGACGGATCAGTAGCTGAAGATCGTCGTCAATAATAATGGAGTTGAATTTAACTTCACATTTCGAATTGCAATGCCTCTGGCTTCGACAATTAAATTTGTCAAAGATACGAGAGCATTATCAATATCACTTTTGGTATCGAGAGGAATATCAACATCAAAATTCCTATCGATATACGTTTGAGAGAAATCCCAATCAGCTCTATGATAATTAAAGTAGAGCTGATTGGATTATAAATGGCTTCTTGTGAGATTTCAAATGTCACAGGAAGGTGATCAGAGTCAAAGTCAGCATGAGTTACCAATTGGCCACACAGCTGACTTGAATCCGTTAAAACTAAATCAATTGTAGAAGGATTTCGACTGGAAGAAAAACAAGTTGGTCCATTGGGATATTGAATAGTATAATATCCCGCAGAACAATCTTCAAATAAAGTTTTACCATTGGAATTGCTTTGAGCATTATTCCATGAACGGTGTTTGGCATTGAAGTCACCAATTACGAAGAATTTTGATTTGTTGCGAGTCAGAATTTGAAGATCAGCTTTCAACAAATTCTTTTGCTGCCCATTGCATTGAAAAGGCAAATAGGCTGCAATGAAGGAAAATTGACCAAAATTTGTTTCAACAGAAACTCCCAAGGTTTCAAAAACTTTGGTTTCAAACGAAGAAAATAATTTATGTTTGATACGTCTATTAATGACAATGGCGACCCCACCACACGCGCTGTCAAGACGATCATTTCTGTAGATAAAATAGTTTGGATCTCTTTTAATGGAGAGTCCTGGTTTTAAATACGTTTCAGTTATAATGGCAATATGCACATTATGAACTGAAAGGAAGTTGAATAATTCATCTTCCTTACCCTTTAGAGAGCGGGCATTCCAATTTAGAACTTTCACACAATTATTTGGATCCATTGAAACGGAGTCCGATAACAATTTTTGTGTGTACTTTATACCAACCTGAACAGCTTCAGGAATGGTATTTGCTTTGAACATTGCATCAATCATGTGATGCAATTGTTCAGTTAAGAACTCAAAATCGGAAGCAGTCATGCTACCTGAATCAACAACATGACCGTTATTTTCCGTTGGGACATGGGTATAAACCTCATTTTGAGAAGAGAAATTTGGTCTACCAGCAGCGATGTTTGCATACGTAGGTACATTGGAAAAATTGGAATTTACTGAAGTGCTTGCTACCCGTTGACGAGCGGCAAAATTTGTTTGTGAATTGTGGTGGGTATGAATTGCTCGACCGGTAACCGGTTTCGAAATTTGAGCGTTTGAAAAATTTCTACCCGTCGAATCTGGGATCCGATTGGAATTTCCCGTCATCAATTTTGCACGGGAATTTAAAACTTTTTTGCGTGAAGGACATTCCCAGAAATTGGATTTATGATTGCCCCCACAGTTTGCGCACTTAAATTTATTGGAATCTTCTCTCACAGGACATGCGTCCTTAGCGTGAGAGGTTCCACCACAAATCATGCATTTAGCATCCATGTGACAATGTTTGGTTCCATGACCCCACTTTTGGCACTTACGGCACTGGGTAGGGTTTTGGAAATTTCCCCCAGGCCTGCGGAAATGTTCCCATGTAACACGGACATGAGACATAATACAGGCCTTTTCCAAACTTTTCATATTATTTAGTTCACTTTTGTTAAAATGAACTAAATAAAATTCTTGAGAAATGCCCCTCTGGGAAGTACCAGAGTGGGATTTCTTTTTCATCTTAATTACTCGGACTGGTGAAAATCCAAGTAATTGAGAAATTTCAATTTTTATCTCATCCAGTGATTTGTCATCACTGGGGAGACCTTTCAAGACGACTTTGAACAATCGCTCAGTTTTGTCGTCGTATGTGAAGAATTTGCCATGCACCTTGTACTATGGAAAGCACCAGGAGCTCTAATTTGCGAATTTCCATCAAGTTGTCCACCCAAAAATATTATGGCAAGTTGGATAACTTCCCGATAATCTTCGCGGTGATGTTGCTCTTTATGTTGTCGTCCAGAAAACTCTAATAAGGAACTTCTCTTTCCTTTTTTGTTATTCAAATTGTAGGACTTTGAAAAAGTTCATGATTGTGATGTCTACAGGGAAGCCCAATTAGCTGTCTCTTAAACATTCTGTCTGTTTACACGCTCCTCTTTTTCGTCCGGTGTATTGATGCAGTTGTGTCGAATGATGTGAACATAATCCTTGAGGAGAAAAATATATGAATTATTATTACAGTTCTTAATAAATAAATTAACACAAAACATACTTGCCTTCAAGATCCTAATCGACAATCGCATTATATACCGCTGTGTTCTGTTGAGTTTTGGGTTGGCAGAACAGCTAATAATTTTCGAATGCTTTCACTAGAGTCAATTATGGCCAAACGTTCAGATTTCTCCAGCGCCTTAGATGGTGTAATTTTAGGAAGTAGCTTTGAATGCCAGTGAACTGTTAGGTTTGCTTGTGGCTTGAATGTGGCTTTCAGTTCGATTTGTTTTTGTACACGATTTTCTGACAGACTCTTTGTTCAACAATAATGACCAAACGTCATGTCTCAAGGATTTAGCGATAGACGAAATTAAAAAAAAACTGCATTTCGGTCACTAACTTTGCAACGGTCCTAAGCAGCAGCAACCGTGACTACATTTTTTAACTGTGGTTTGGTACTCTGGGTTGATTCAGAAGGACCTAAAACACATATAAAAAGAACAAAGAAAATAGAAAAACTAGAATATAGAATTAAAATTCAATTAAAATTAGAAAATCAGCAAAACTTGCTATATCATAAAATATAAAGTATTCACCACTAGATTTTTTTTAAACTTACCAGGTATCTGTAAACTTTCTCCACTAGTACAAACTGAAGGGACGGACTCGCTTTGTGTTTCAGTTTGTGACGCAGATTCAAAATCACTTGCTGCTTAAACATTTAAGAATCTGTTGGTTTTTCTCACAAGTTTTGGTTGGATCTGATACATTTTCCGTGTCGAATTTTGTTTGTTTGGTTTGCTCTTCTTCAAAGATACTGGTCGAGACAGTTTCTGTAAGGTACGGTTCATTCGTGTCTTCAGGATTCTCATCTGCACCCTCAAAGTCACTGCATGAAATAGTATCTGTGGGTCCACATGTATTCGTTTCTTGATTGTTGGTCCGCTGTTGCTGTTTCCCAACTTGTTCTTCGGTTTACACTTCTTGCAGATGTCGAATAAATCTCCCATCGAATCAGAAAAGTATTGCCTCTTCTCAAGTTCAGTCGTCGTCATTAGCAGCCTATTTTTCTGTAGATCCATCCATTTTTTATGGTGCAAAATTCTAAATTTAATTGCCCTATTACCAATCACTTGATTAATTTGTTTCCCTTTCAATCCAGCTATCAACTGTTCTGTTGTTATTTGCGCACTTTGCTTAGCAGTTTGTTTCTCAGCTCGCAAAAGAAACATGAACTTACGAAGAACCTTGCCATACGACGGCAAATTAGATGACTTGAGAAACATTAAACAGAATATCCCCCATTTTAAGAAAAATAAAATAATAATAATAAACAGTGTGACTGCTTTCACTTCTAAAGTTCAAATAAATACTGGTAATGGGAAAACCTGGAATCAAAAAAAAAATAAAGTTTTGATTAATCTGAGCACCTTTAAATCATGTCCGATTTAGCCCAAATTTTGCGTAGGAGGATATTTGTGGCTACGAAAATGTTCGCATTTGCGTTTGCGGTGTTAAAAAACCAATGAAAAAGTTTTCCATCATCTAAAAAAAAATCCAAGTCCCAAAAAAATTCTCAGAGAAAAAATCGATTTGAAATAACATCAGATCTCGACGTTTCATGCTTTTTAAGTCATTTGGCATCAAAAACAAACATTAGATTTTCCGACTTTTCCTTTGGCTCCCCTTAGGAAAATTTTCATGGGTAAAAATTTCAAAACTTTGATGAATTCTAGGCAGCCCTAAATCCTGTCCGATTGAGCTCAAATTTTGCATGGGGTCATATTTTGGGGAATGAAACTTGTGAGCAATGTCGTTTTTTGAAATTAAATGACATTTTTTTCCCCATACATGCCTTTGGCAGTCATGTTCAGTATTTGAGGTGAAACCAAAAGCCAAAACGATATTTACGAGGAAAAATGTTATGATGAAACTGGAATCCTTTGAAAATCAAAACTCAATCTTCTTGATGGAATGGCTCTACATTCCACCTGGAACTTGGCCTGCCTTTCAACTTAGTATTCTATGTGCGTTTCCTCAGTTATTAATTGAACACTTTTCTATGCCCGCCATTGCATGAGTATGTATCTGGTGTGGCAAGTACAATGGATACACTATGTCCAAGGAGTCGAGAATATTTTCCACCCGAAAACATCCTAGGCTGGACCGAGAATCAAACTTGCCATCTCCGGATTGACAATCCTACGCATTTGCAATCCTACACTTTTTCCTAACGAAACGAAACGAAACGAAATTTGAAATGTCTATGTTGATTCGGATCGAAACGAAACGAAATATGGATTTACTTTCGAGTCTTCGAAACGATACGAAATCAAGGTTCATTTATTTCGAAATTTTTCGAAACGAAACGGAAATTTTAATTTTTTCCGCGGAATTTTAATTAATTGGTTTTTACATTATGTACGTAATTCTGATTTCACTTTTTCGGAGTCAAATAACTGTTTTGCGACCAATAGAGTTATAATAACAGAAGAGGCAGTCTGTGATAAATCGACGATAAGGCAATACCCTAGCACTTTTGGGATTTTTCATATACGGATTCAAATTTCGTTTAAAACCTTAGTTCACTTAAGAATTATGTAATTATGCTGAAGCATACTATATATTGCCTTGGCAGCGTGGTTTTATAGTATTGAGCTAAGAAATTTTTTTAAAATGAATGCTTAGATTTATTTTTTTATTTAGTGGGATACTCAATTATGTATCCACATCTGCCAGGCGTATACGCAGATAGAGAATTGGTATTACAAGACCAACAATTGAAAAGGGTGCAACAGCCAAAACTTATTCCTTCTTATTCGTCCATATATATATATAACATACTTTTGCTCATTAGAAGAATCTTGTGCACCTTTCTAAAATGCATAAGAATATGTATTTCAGATTGAAATATTGTCTGTGTGTCCTTGGCATATGAGAACAGCTGTTATAATCAGTATGAGCAATTTTGATGATCTTTCAACCCGTTCTGGATGCCCTCAAATCTGCAATGTTCATTACATTTTGTGCAAATAGTCAAAGAAGAGCTTAGCTTGATTAACGTAGTTGCTAATCATAATTAACCGAGAAACATCAAATATGCACAGCTCACCAATTAAATAATTTTCTTGGGAAATGTAATTAAATTATTAGTTTATTAATTATCAATTAAAAAAGTTATTCTTATTGTATACTTGCTTCAGAGTTTCCAATTCATGACCAATACCTAACGATGCTCCTTACTGTCAATTTAGGATTAGAAGCGAAAAATTAGTTTAGCACTCTTTGTTATAAGAGACCGAGGAATGCTCTGCATCTCCGTGAGGGCTTCGGGAGTTGGTTAGTTGAAAAGGCAATTCATGTGAAGCCCTTTGGTAAGCGACTAAATATTAATTGTAAACGAAGTTATTTTGAAAACAAGAAGACGAAAACTGTGTTTCAAATCAATCGAACGCAAGATCAATGTGCTTCGTTTAATAAGCTTTTTAGAGGTGGCGCCGCCGCCGCCGACATGTTTACATCGGCGCGCCGCCGGTTTTAAATTTTCCACGCCGCTGATCTATATTTTTTCACGCCGATTAGAATTTGAAGAATTCCGCAAAACTTTCTGTGCAAATTCAGAAGATTCAGTGGAAGTTCCGTTCAATTTACTGATAGATCTCAGCAACATCACGTTGAAATTTCATTTTTGTGAAGATGTCAATGATTTTCATGAAAATTCCATACAATTTCTTGTTAAAATTTCGGAAAGCTCTGCGTAAAAAAAACTAGGCTAAAAATTTCGTGTACAAATTGCGAAGAATTTCCCGCTGAAATAAAAAACATATAATTGAAATTGAATTTGAAGAGTCGTTCGGCAGACAGCCATTTGGCCGAAGACCACAAGGCTGAACGTTGTTTGGCCGAATATGTAGTTTAACCGAAACGAAAAGACTATTTGGTAGAAGCAAGCTTGAGACCAATTCGATAACTTGTTTTAATGTTGTGAAATCTTTGATTATGTTTACTTAATTTGATATCCAAAACTAATTTTGATATTGGTTTCTGATAACAAAATAAATACACATTTTGATGTCCTACCATTCTATTTAGTTACATACAGCAAAATAAGATAAAAATATGTACTCAATCATAATGATTCATATTTGAAAACAAATTATAAATCATTTTGTCATCATCATGTCAAAATCAAAATATGTTTTGTATATGCTCTCATTATGCTTTCAGACTTTGCTAAGGTATCTAGCATAAGGTTATTTGGTCGAACAGTTCCTTTGACTGAAAAAAAAAACGTCGAAAAGCTTAATAGCCGAATATGCCCTTTGGCCGAAATAGTAATTTGGCCGCAAGGGGCCATTTGACCGAAATGGATATTCGGTCGAAAGTTTCGTTCAGCTGAATTGGTCATTTTAGATATTTTCAAGACATTAATGGGAGAATTTTTTCACCTCAAACATTTTATGAACTTCCAGAAAATTCTAAGTTTTTCCAAAATATTTATTTTGAAATTATTTTCGGATTTTAGACATGAATTACAATTTTCGAGATCTCTTTGGAATTACTAAGAGGAGCTCCTTGGAAAGGAAAATTATTTGGAATATACATGAGAATCTCTTCAGAGTTTTCACGGGAAGCTGTTCCAAATTTCTACAGGAAAATATTCAGAATATCCCTAGAAAGTTCCAATTGAAATTCTGTTGAGTGATTTTTGTGATTTTTCTGCAGGGTTTAGTTCATCACTAGATGGCTAGTTTGGCCTAGTCAACTTTAAAACAGCGGATAAGTTGCTTAGAATTTTAAAGGATTTTTTTGATTTCTGCAGAAAATTATTTCTATTTTCGATAAGAAAATCTTGGGTGGTAAACTGGTAATTTACCGAAAAGCCGTTTACCCTAACAGGTCGTCTGGCCGAAACGATCGTTTAGCCGAAAAGGATTTTTGACAGAATGGGCCATTTGACTGAACGGGTTATATTGTCAAAAATAAGCGCTCGTTTATCCAAATGGACTTTTTGTCAATTGACCATCCGTAGCCTCTTTACTTTTAAGTCGATACTGACCTTATGAATAAAAAACATCCAGCTAAGTACCATTTAGCAAAACTGAAAGCTTAACGGAAACTATCAGGTTAATACTGGTTTGGCCAAAATCTTTCGACCAAGATTTTTCGAGACATTTGGCCGGACTTGTAAAAAGTTGTTGGCCCTAACAAGTCATTTGGCTAAAATGCCGTTCGGCCGAAAAAGTCATTCAACCGAATAGATCATCTGATCAAAAACATCTTTCGGTAAGAATTCCCAGAATTGTTTTTCTGTTATGCGATGCCAAAGTGCACAAACTAAACATATACCAGTCGCGAAAACACTTTTTTCGTACAAAAGTAAAGGCGATATATGTATATTTCTTATCCGACCGTGCAGGTAATGCCACGATTTTTAAGCGAGTTTGTTTGTTATACATTGCGATATAGTTTGTGATAACAAGCTCTGCTTGACAGATAATCCGATTTCATTTGAGTTTGTTTGCTAGAATATGGGATGTCAACAAATGAAACTGAAATAAACTCGTAAAATAGCCTACTGTGCCGGATATAAACTTATTATCTGTGCACTACAATGCGATTTTGATTAAATTTGGATCGGCCAACGATTTTAAACGTGCATTCTTATGCGATGTGGGGTCGTCTGGGTTGTCATTTGGCAGAAATAGCCATTTGGCCCAAAAATGTCCTTTCTGCAACCTTCTTTGAAAAGTGCCGTGAATTTATCATTTTGCCAAAATGGCGTTTAGCTGGATAGGTTATTTGACTTTAAATGCCGTTTGGAGAAAGGATAGATTTGCAGAAAGGACATTTCCGGGCCAAATGACCAATGACCATTCCTATCCAACCCCATTTTCCGTCCAATGACCTATTCGGTTAAATGATTTTTTGCCAGCCCATGTCTGTCTGTCCGTGTGCGGTGTGTATGTGTGTGTATGTGTGTGTGCAAAAAAGCTATCAAAACATTAGACAACTTTTCGTATAGTAATCCTTAACCGATTTTCTCGCAACAAATTTCATTCCACAGGGCCTTGTTGATCACTATTGAATTTTATAACGATCGGCCATTGCGTTATAAAATTATGAAGAAAATAGTACATCGGACCATATAAACCCCATATGAGGTTGGTGTCTTATCTAAATGCGAGAAAGGCACCACCAACGCTAGGTGGATTAATCTGGGTTTTTCAGCTGTATGTCGCTTTCGATCAAACTATTTTCGACCTGATAACAGTTTGCATCAAATCGGCTTAATGGGATTTGGTTAGATGACTTTTGGCTTAAAGGTCGGTATCGACTTAAAAAGTAGAGAGGTTACGAAATTTCAGTCATTAACTAAATTACCCGTTCAGTTATTTTTATTTGGCAGTATGACCTATTGGCCCAAACGATATTTTCGGCCAAATAACCCATTCTGTCAAACGACCATTTCGACCAAACGGCATTTTCGGGCTGATGACCTTTTCGATCAAACGATCATTTCGGCCAAACGACCTATTAGGGCAAACGACTTTTTCAGCCAAATTACCAATTCGGTCGTATGTTGCTTTTGGCCAATTGAATTTCCCAAGAATTTCTTATGGTCAATACACAAGTCGTTCGATAACTGCAACATGTTTTCGTTTCAGTTAGCACAGGCCGTTCGATAACTGCGACGCATTCTAGACGTCAAATGATTGTCAGATGACATCAGATGCAACAGAAGTGCATCTGATGGTGCAGTGCAATGCAGCTATCATCGAATTTGAAAGCGTTTTGAAGTTCAGCTGTCCGATAACTGCAAAACTGATGTAACTATCGAATTGCAGTAGCATTGCAGTTAAATGACTTCCAGTTATCGAACGTCTATTGTACAAAAAATTTCCTGTAGAAGTCCAAAAAAATGCGAACTATTTTCTGTTGAAATCCAAAGATTTTTTTTTATTGAAATCTACATTTTGAGGAATCCTTCGCACAAAATTCTCAAGTAGTTTCCCTTTAACGTTCCGGAGAACTTCTCGTGAATATTCCAGAGAATTTTCCTTGAAAACTTCTTAGAGTCTTAGAGTCTCTCTCTCTGTTTTATTATTGGCCATGTCAAACTAGTTGTCTTAATTATTCTAGACTGAGAAAGCCAACGTTAAAACATCCATTCTACCAGACTCTCCTACAATTATGAAGAATTGTATATGTAAATTTCGAAGAATGCTCAACAGAATCTCAACAGGAGCTTTCCGTGAATTTCCGAAGATTTTCCTGTAGAAGTTAAAAACCATTTCTCGTGGAAATTCTGAAGTTTCTCATGTAAATTGCGACGAATTTTATGTTGAAATTTCTAACAATTTTATTTAAGAATTCTAAAGAGCTTCTCTTGGATTTCTTCTTAGATTTCTCGGAACCTCAAAGTAGTTCCCGTGGAAAATTCGAAAATAATTTCCAGATTTAGGAAAGACTTAAAGTATTTTATGTAGAACTTCATTAAATTTTTCATGCGAAAGATTTTTTCTTTGAAAATAAAAATCTTAAAAGCATTCCGAAAAAATGCAAAAAAAAATGTCTTGAGAAACGTAATAAAAAATCGCCACCCCGATTCACGCCGCCACCGCCGGCTCAAAAGGCTTTCGGCGTGACGCCGAAAACGTCGCCGCCCCCGACCAAAATTCTGACAAACGCCGTCGCCGACGAATATCGAAACGGCGCACACCTCTATTACAACACTATCGATTCCGCACTAAATAATTTTGTGCTCTTCGATGCAGACATTAGTTTAATCACTTCGCGTTCTCCAACATGTTCTCCATGATCAGCATCAACACGATGGATTGCACACTGGTTAAACAAATTTCTGCTACGCGAGATAGATTTTTTTTTTACTTCACGTTCTCCCGGGCAAGCTGCCGTCCCACGATCGATTCCACATTCATATTGTGCAAATAGTAAAAAAATATCCCCAAATTTTAATTTGAATCTTGGAAACACTGAAGACGTTTACTGAAGAAAACTACATACATATTTGTCGACCAAGAATGGGGTTATGTAGTAAGCGTTAATAGAAAAATTTGTATAACCTAAAGTTTTGAAAACAACTTAACGATTTTGTTCAGCGGTGCAGCCAAAATTTTTGATAATATAAAGTCTGGTTTAAGTTTAAATTTGTTTCGAAATTCCGCGGAATTCCGTTAAATTTCGTTAGAAGCTAGTTTTTTCTAGCGAAATTTTAGCAATTTTACGAAACGAAACGAAATCAAAAAAATAGATTTCGCCATGCTCAAATTCCGCGAAATTCCGCGGAATTTCGTTTAGAACCACCTGAAACGAAATTTTTCGAAATACCGCATATGCTTACCTTTCTATTATATGATAAAATTCGAGACCTGAACTCATGAATGTTTGGATGAATTGGAATGTTCCAATAGTATTCACAACAAATTAATTGCGTTTCTACATTTGTTTGTGGTGCTTGATGCTCCTGTCTAACACGATACGTGATAAGGTTTTATGAAATATGACCAGAGGTATGGTCAATAATAAATAAGGAATGTATGGCTTTCAATATCGGTAGCTACAATAATAAGATAAATGGGAAATATTAAAATTCACTTCTGCTTCACATATTTCATGTTTCTACTTAGTTTTGTGAGATTGATGGCACTTGATTGCTAAAGGAATTTGGCTATAATAGTAAAATATACAAAAAAAACACATAATTTTTTAATCTTATGTACGCGGGGAGGGGCTTAGCGGGGCGGCACAAAAGAAAGCCCTACTAATCCTCTTTGTGAAAAGCCCGAGGTCGTGAAAATCGGTCAGCGCTTTAATGAGAACGAGTACTTTGAACGAGGTGATAGTCGTCTTGGCATTTAAGGGTTAATGTACATAACATTCGGCAAATCGCCATAGCAAAGCTACACATAAAGAATTTTCTGAAGAATTTGTGAGCTTGTGTGGCACATGAACGTATTAATTAGCACCCAACAATCAAGAAAGGAGGAGTTTGTTCAATCGTTCAACACAGTTACACCTTGTGTTTGGCTACTAATATACACATTCATGCATTGGTTAGCATCGAATGGTTTCAAAAATAACCGTAGAAGTTCAATCTAAGATACTTAAGCTAAGAATCGGCTTAAGCCAAGAACACAGTATTTCTCTCAAACGCGTATGTATGTACTATCTGCTAAATCACTCTGTTTTGCTAGCGAAAGACGCCATTTCTTAATTACATCCCGTCTCACTATAATTGTTTTCCCCAGAAACTATTAGTCCATCCTACCATATACGCAATCCGAAATGGTCATCCACAACTACTCTGTTGTGACCATAGAAATCTGATTGCCATCGCCGTTCGGCAAATGATGATACCCAGCATTGGCATAGCTCTCCGATGCTTCCTCCGCCCGCAACCCGTCCCAACAGTAGCAACGATGGAGTGCCACTGGTGGCCTACTATGTGATGGAATTCCAAATTACACGTTTTCTTCGCTTCCTATACATTTGCGGTCGATAGAGGTTAGGGGTACCAACCACAGCTCATTTCTCCAACCGTCCAAACCCATATCTGCCAAAGACGCGGTCTCTGAATTTTTACAGTTGAATTATTGGCTGTGTCCCCCTAGAGCCAGCAGACTAGCCCGTGCCCGACCGCTCCATCACATCATCACCCGATAGATGCGACGAACATCAATCATACGAGGAGGCATGAATTGCCCGCACCCTCTATCTCTTCCATTGTGGCCAGCGGGCTGTTTGGTTATGCCAAGACGTGGGGGGGGACACTAGAAAAAAGATGATCCAATCCACCGCACACTACTCGGACCACTTCTGGTATTGGTCGAACGCCTACTTCGGTTCGCTTTTCAACCGGGCGGGTGCGTGGTGACCAAATCGAAGCAGTCGTTCACCGTTTGCTTAGATCGATCAGTGACCGTGCGTTTCATTTTGCATTGCGTGAAGCTCTGACATCCTCTCGACCCAAATTCACCGCTTTTATATATCACCGAGAATCACCGCTCACCCTAAAAATATGCTAATCTGAGGGTCTAATTTAAATTACACTTACCCCTTGTTGCGCCCTCCGATGGCGCAACGAGGACAACAACAAAAACAACGGCCACTACCTCGGCCTTATGTACATGCGTCGGGCAACTTGAACGGATCAGCAGGTACAAACAAGGATCGCCCCTTGACGTTGCCAACTGGACAACAGCAGCCCGCGCGGGTCCCGGAGCGTAATAAACAATTATACTTTGTTATGTACGGAACACGCGCTGTTGCTCGCAGCAGCAGCGTCGTCGTCGCTGCCGAAAGTGGTGGTCATTCTCATAAAACTGGATCCGCATTCGGATGTTCCCATAAAGAGGGATAAACTGACCCCTGATGGATGTCCGGTCGTCAGGTAGTTCGTTTCCCTCGATTCCCCCTGGAGGTCATCGTCGGAGGTCAGAGTAGAAATCACCCTTTCAGGAGTATCGGTGAGATCTTCTCCGGAGGTTCAAGGGGTGTCGTTTTACGCTTACGGATTAGGGAAGTTGCTTCGATACGGTCAGCGTCTTTTGGGTTCGGGCGTTGTCGGACCATATCAATTAATTTGAATTTTGATTGAATGATGTGCTGTTCTTGGGATGAAAGGCACGATGATGACGGCTGATGAAGCTTACCTTTCTTCGTTTCAATGTGATTTATGCATTTTTCAGCATGAGAACAATTCGATTAATAAATAAAATCTCCGTTTTACTTTTGAGTGTATTTTCACGCACTTTTTTTGTTGCAATCAAATAATGGCACCATTTAACATCATTCAAATTTCCAAAGTTTTATTCAAACTACGTTAGATTGTAAAATTTAATGAAGTTTAATTGAATGTAGAATGTAAATTGGTTTGTTGGGAAAAACTGATTTTTACATGCCGTTAATTTTACTACTAATTTTTGTTGTGTCCAATCGAATTTTTCTGAAATATCTGATCTAGAATGTCATCTCTAATCATGACTAATCATGAATCTTGAAAAAACACGCAAATCTCAATCGCTGATTTGCGATCGAATCTCCTATCAACTCAAACTTGATTCAAACCTGAAATCAAAGTCATTACGGTTTATATCCAGTTTAGAGGTCAGTCTATCAACCTGTCCAATTCTGGATCAAAATATCCCTTTAAAATCTCCTTATCAAATCAGTAATTAAAAATTTCAATCAAAGCTACTTTTGCTAAATCAATTCGAAAATGTAATCATAAAATGTGGACGAGTTACGCAGCAAGCAAGGTGGATCGATCAGGTGGAATACGATTTTTAGACCCTCCGCAGGTTGCGTGACTGGCGACATGCAGCTATGGACCGAGTTGAATGGAAAAGACTTGAATTTAATGTACAGGCCACTCCGGCCATAGTCTGATGAAAAAATATGGAAATAAATTTGCCCAATCAATGATTTCAAGACAACTTTTAAAATGGTCCTTTCTTGAAACATTTTATTCGACGCAGTTTTGTCATCATTTATCATTATCTATCACCTCTCGCCTCTCGAAAGGAGGCTTCCAGGCTTCTTGAAAGAAAGCTTTCGGGCCTCTTGAAAGGAGCCTTCCGTTCCACTTGAAATGAGGCTTCCGAGCCTCTTGACAGGAGGTTTCCGTTCCACATGAAAGGAAGCGTCCGCGCCTCTTGAAAGGAGGCTTCCGAGCCTCTTGATAGGAGGCTTCCGATCCTCTTGAAATGAGGCTTCCGAACCTCTTGGAAGGAGGCTTCCGATCTCTTTTGAAAAGAGGCTTCCGAGCCTTTTGAAAGGATTCTTCCGAGCCTCTTAAAAGGAGGCTTCCGAGCCTCTTAAAAGGAGGCTTCCAAGCCTCTTGAAAGGAGTCTTCCGAGCCTCTTGAAAGGAGGCTTCCGTTCCACATGAAAGTAGGCTTCCGAGCCTCTTTAAAGGAGGCTTCCGAGCCTCTTGAAAGGAGGCTTCCGAGCCTCTTGAAAGGAGGCTTCCGAGCCTCTTGAAAGGAGGCTTCCGAGCCTCTTGAAAGGAGGCTTCCGAGCCTCTTGAAGGAGGCTTCGAGGCCTCTTGAAAGGAGGCTTCTGAGCCTCTTGAAAGGGAGGCTTCAAGCCTCTTGAAGGAGGCTTCAAGCCTCTTGAAAGGAGGCTTCAAGCCTCTTGAAAGGAGGCTTCCGAGGCCTCTTGAAGGAGGCTTCCGAGCCTCTTGAAGGAGGCTTGAGGCCTCTTGAAAGGAGGCTTCTGAGCCTCTTGAAAGGAGGCTCGAGCCTCTTGAAGGAGGCTTCCAGGCCTCTTGAAAGGAGGCTTCCGGGCCTCTTGAAAGGAGGCTTGAGCCTCTTGAAAGGAGGCTTCCAGGCCTCTTGAAAGGAGGCTGGGCCTCTTGAAAGGAGGCTTCCAGGCCTCTTGAAGGAGGCTTCCGGGCCTCTTGAAAGGAGGCTTGAGGCCTCTTGAAAGGAGGCTGAGGCCTCTTGAAGGAGGCTTCCAGGCCTCTTGAAAGGAGGCTTTGAGCCTCTTGAAAGGAGGCTTCCAGGCCTCTTGAAAGGAGGCTTCTGAGCAGGCCTCTTGAAGGAGGCTTCCAGGCCTCTTGAAAGGAGGCTTCCAGGCCTCTTGAAAGGAGGCCTCGAGCCTCTTGAAAGGAGGCCTGAGGCCCTCTTGAAAGGAGGCTTGAGCCTCTTGAAGGAGGCTTCCAGGCCTCTTGAAAGGAGGCTTCCGGGCCTCTTGAAGGAGGCTGGGCCTCTTGAAAGGAGGCTTCCGGGCCTCTTGAAAGGAGGCTTCCAGGCCTCTTGAAGGAGGCTTCCAGAGCCTCTTGAAAGGAGGCTTCCAGGCCTCTTGAAGGAGGCTTCCAGGCCTCTTGAAAGGAGGCTGGGCCTCTTGAAGGAGGCTGGAGCCTCTTGAGAAAGGGAGGCTTCCGGGGCCTCTTGAAAGGAGGCTGGACCTCTTGAAAGGCGGCTTCTGGACCTCTTGAAAGGAGGTTTCCGGGCCTATTGAAAGGAGGCTCTGGGCCTCTTGAAAGGTGGCTTCCGGGCCTCTTGAAAGGAGGCTTCGGGCCTCTTGAAAGGAGGCTCTGGGCCTCTTGAAAGGAGGCTTCCGGGCCTCTTGAAAGGAGGCTTCCAGGCCTCTTGAAAGGAGGCTTGGGCCTCTTGAAAGGAGGCTTCCAGGCCTCTTGAAAGGAGGCTTCAGGGCCTCTTGAAAGGAGGCTTCCGGGCCTCTTGAAAGGAGGCTTCCGGGCCTCTTGAAAGGAAGCTTCCGGGCCTCTTGAAGGAGGCTTCCGGGCCTCTTGAAAGGAGGCTTCCGGGCCTCTTGAAAGGAGGCTTCCAGGCCTCTTGAAAGGAGGCTTGGGCCTCTTGAAGGAGGCTTCCGGGCCTCTTGAAAGGAGGCTGGGCCTCTTGAAAGGAGGCTTGGGCCTCTTGAAAGGAGGCTTCGGGCCTCTTGAAAGGAGGCTTCCGGGCCTCTTGAAAGGAGGCTTCCGGGCCTCTTGAAAGGAGGCTTCGGGCCTCTTGAAGGAGGCTTCAGGCCTCTTGAAAGGAGGCTTCCGGGCCTCTTGAAAGGAGGCTTCAGGGCCTCTTGAAAGGAGGCTTCCAGGCCTCTTGAAGGAGGCTTCAGGCCTCTTGAAAGGAGGCCTGGGCCTCTTGAAAGGAGGCTTCCAGGCCTCTTGAAAGGAGGCTTCCAGGCCTCTTGAAAGGAGGCTTGAGGCCTCTTGAAAGGAGGCTTCCAGGCCTCTTGAAAGGAGGCTTCCGAGGCCTCTTGAAAGGAGGCTTCTGGGCCTCTTGAAGGAGGCTTCCAGGCCTCTTGAAAGGAGGCTTCCGGGCCTCTTGAAAGGAGGCTTCCGAGCCTCTTGAAGGAGGCTTCCAGAGCCTCTTGAAGGAGGCTGAGCCTCTTGAAAGGAGGCTTCCAGGCCTCTTGAAAGGAGGCTTCGGGCCTCTTGAAAGGAGGCCTGGGCCTCTTGAAAGGAGGCTTCCAGGCCTCTTGAAGGAGGCTTCTGGGCCTCTTGAAAGGAGGCTAGGCCTCTTGAAAGGAGGCTTGGGCCTCTTGAAGGAGGCTTCCGGGCCTCTTGAAGGAGGCTTCCAGGCCTCTTGAAAGGAGGCTTCCGGGCCTCTTGAAGGAGGCTTCTGGGCCTCTTGAAAGGAGGCTTTGGGCCTCTTGAAAGGAGGCTTGGGCCTCTTGAAAGGAGGCTTCCGGGCCTCTTGAAGGAGGCTTCCAGGCCTCTTGAAGGAGGCTTCCGGGCCCTCTTGAAAGGAGGCTTCCGGGCCTCTTGAAAGGAGGCTTCTGGGCCTCTTGAAGGAGGCTTCCAGGCCTCTTGAAGGAGGCTTCCGGGCCTCTTGAAAGGAGGCTTCCGGGCCTCTTGAAAGGAGGCTTCCGGGCCTCTTGAAAGGAGGCTTGGGCCTCTTGAAAGGAGGCTTCCGGGACTCTTGCATGGAGACTTCCGGGCCTCTTGAAAAAAGGCTTCTGGGCTTCATGAAAGGAGGCTTCCGGGCCTATTGAGAGGAGGCTTCTGGGCCTCTTGAATGGAGCCTTCCGGGTCTCTTGAAAAAAGGCTTCTGGGTCTCTTGAAAGTAGGCTTCCGGGCCTCTTGAAGGAGGCTGGGCCTCTTGAAGGAGGCTTCCAGGCCTCTTGAAAGGAGGCTTCCAGGCCTCTTGAAAGGAGGCTTGAGGCCTCTTGAAGGAGGCTCGAGCCTCTTGAAAGGAGGCTTCCGGAGCCTCTTGAAAGGAGGCTTGAGCCTCTTGAAAGGAGGCTTCCAGGCCTCTTGAAAGGAGGCTTCCGAGCCTCTTGAAGGAGGCTTGGGCCTCTTGAAGGAGGCTTCCAAGCCTCTTGAAGGAGGCTTGAGCCTCTTGAAAGGAGGCTGGGCCTCTTGAAGGAGGCTTCCAGGCCTCTTGAAAGGAGGCTTCCGGGCCTCTTGAAGGAGGCTTCCAGGCCTCTTGAAAGGAGGCTTGGGCCTCTTGAAAGGAGGCTTCCAGGCCTCTTGAAAGGAGGCTTCCTGAGCCTCTTGAAAGGAGGCTTCCAGGCCTCTTGAAGGAGGCTTCCAGGCCCTCTTGAAAGGAGGCTTCCAGAGCCTCTTGAAAGGAGGCTTCCAGGCCTCTTGAAAGGAGGCTTTGAGCCTCTTGAAAAGGAGGCTTCCAGGCCTCTTGAAGGAGGCTTGAGGCCTCTTGAAGGGCTTCCAGGCCTCTTGAAAGGAGGCTTCCAGACCTCTTGAAGGCGGCTTCTGGCAGACCTCTTGAAAGGAGGTTTGGGCCCTTGAAAGGAGGCTTCCGGGCCTATTGAAGGTGGCTTCCAGGCCTCTTGAAAGGAGGCTTCCGGGCCTCTTGAAAGGAGCTTCCGGGCCTCTTGAAGGAGGCTTCCGGGCCTCTTGAAAGAGGCTTCCGGGCCTCTTGAAGAGGCTTCCGGGCCTCTTGAAAGGAGGCTTCAGGGCCTCTTGAAAGGAGGCTTCTGGGCCTCTTGAAAGGAGGCTTGGGCCTCTTGAAAGGAGGGCTTCCAGGCCTCTTGAAGGAGGCTTCGGGCCTCTTGAAAGGAGGCTTCGGGCCCTCTTGAAGGAGGCTTCCAGGCCTCTTGAAAGGAGGCTTCCGGGCCTCTTGAAAGGAGGCTTCAGGCCTCTTGAAGGAGGCTTCGGGCCTCTTGAAAGGAGGCTTCCAGGCCTCTTGAAAGGAGGCTTCAGGGCCTCTTGAAAGGAGGCTTCGGGCCTCTTGAAAGGAGGCTTCCGGGCCTCTTGAAAGGAGGCTTCGGGCCTCTTGAAGGAGGCTTCGGGCCCTCTTGAAAGGAGGCTTCCGGGCCTCTTGAAAGGAGGGCTTCAGGCCTCTTGAAAGGAGGCTTCCGGGCCTCTTGAAGGAGGCTTGGGCCCTCTTGAAAGGAGGCTTCCGGGCCTCTTGAAGGAGGCTTCGGGCCTCTTGGAAAGGAGGGCCCTGGGCCTCTTGAAAGGAGGCTTCCGGGCCTCTTGAAGGAGGCTTCAGGCCTCTTGAAAGGAGGCTTCCGAGGCCTCTTGAAAGGAGGCTTCGGGCCTCTTGAAAGGAGGCTTCCGGGCCTGCCTCTTGAAGGCTTCCAGGCCTCTTGAAGGAGGCTGAGGCTCTTGAAAGGAGGCTTCCGGAGCCTCTTGAAAGGAGGCTTCAGGCCTCTTGAAGGAGGCTTCCAGGCCTCTTGAAAGGAGGCTTCCGGGCCTCTTGAAAGGAGGCTTCCAGGCCTCTTGAAAGGAGGCTTCCAGGCCTCTTGAAAGGAGGCTTCAGGCCTCTTGAAAGGAGGCTTCCGGCCTCTTGAAGGAGGCTTGAGCCTCTTGAAAGGAGGCTTCCAGGCCTCTTGAAAGGAGGCTGGGCCTCTTGAAAGGAGGCTTTGGGCCTCTTGAAGGAGGCTCTGAGCCTCTTGAAGGAGGCTTGGGCCTCTTGAAAGGAGGCTTCCAGGCCTCTTGAAAGGAGGCTTCCAGGCCTCTTGAAGGAGGCTGGGCCTCTTGAAAGGAGGCTTCCGGGCCTCTTGAAAGGAGGCTTCCAGGACCTCTTGAAAGGAGGCTTCCGGGCCTCTTGAAAGGAGGCTTCCAGGCCTCTTGAAAGAGGCTTCTGGGCCTCTTGAAAGGAGCTTCCTGGCCTCTTGAAAGGAGGCTTCCTGGCCTCTTGAAAGGAGGCTTCCAGGCCTCTTGAAAGGAGGCTTCCAGGCCTCTTGAAAGGAGGCTTCCGGGCCTCTTGAAAGGATGCTTCCGGGCCTCTTAAAGGGAGGCTTCCGGGCCTCTTGAAAGGAGGCTTCCGGGCCTCTTGAAAGGAGGCTTCCAGGCCTCTTGAAAGGAGGCTGGGCCTCTTGAAAGGAGGCTTCCAGGCCTCTTGAAGGAGGCTTCCGGGCCTCTTGAAAGGAGGCTTCTGGCCTCTTGGAAAGGAGGCTTCCGGGCCTCTTGAAAGGAGGCTCTGGGCCTCTTGAAAGGAGACTTCCGTGCCTCTTGAAGGGAGCTTCCAGGTCTCTTGAAAGGAGGCTTCCGGGCCCTTTTGAAAGGAGGCTTCCGGGCCTCTTGAAAGGAGGCTTGGGGCCTCTTGAAAGGAGGCTTCGGGCCTCTTGAAAGGAGGCTTCCGGGCCTCTTGAAAGGAGGCTTCAGGGCCTCTTGAAAGGAGGCTTCCGGGCCTCTTGAAAGGAGGCTTCTGGGCCTCTTGAAGGAGGCTGGGCCTCTTGAAAGGAGGCTTCCGGGCCTCTTGAAAGGAGCTTCCGGGCCTCTTGAAAGGGAGGCTTCCAGGCCTCTTGAAAGGAGGCTTCCGGGCCTCTTGAAAGGAGGCTTCCAGGCCTCTTGAAAGGAGGCTTCCGGGCCTCTTGAAAGGAGGCTTCCTGGCCTCTTGAAAGGAGGCTTCCAGGCCTCTTGAAAGGAGGCTTCGGGCCTCTTGAAAGGAGGCTTCCGGGCCTCTTGAAAGGAGGCTTCCGGGCCTCTTGAAAGGAGGCTTCCAGGGCCTCTTGAAAGGAGGCTTCCGGGCCTCTTGAAAGGAGGCTTGGGCCTCTTGAAAGGAGGCTTCCGGGCCTCTTGAAAGGAGGCTTCAGGCCTCTTGAAAGGAGGCTTCGGGCCTCTTGAAAGGAGGCTTCCGGAGGCCCTCTTGAAAGGAGGCTTCCGGGCCTCTTGAAAAGAGGCTTCCAGGCCTCTTGAAAGGAGGCTTCCAGGCCTCTTGAAAGGAAGCTTGGGTCTCTTGGAAGGAGGTTCCGGGGCCTCTTGAAAGGAGGCTTCCGGGCCTCTTGAAAGGAGGCTTCCGGGCCTCTTGAAAGGAGGCTTCCGGGCCTCTTGAAAGGAGGCTTCCGGGCCTGTGGAAAGGGGGCGTCCGGGCCGCTTGAAAGGAGGCTTCCGGGCCTCTTGAAAGGAGGCTTCCGGGCCTCTTGAAAGGAGGCTTCCGGGCCTCTTGAAAGGAGGCTTCCGGGCCTCTTGAAAGGAGGCTTCCGAGCCTCTAAGTAGGTTTTGATTGAAATTTCCTCCATTACGAATTTTTGCAAACCAAACCAATATAATTAGATCCGACAGGACAGACAGCCTCCGACCAGGCAAGCAGTCACAACTTCAGTGGCTTTTCAAACATTACGTGTATTAGATCTTCAGGCCAAAGCCAATTTATCCGGTGATCTTCCAAGAGCAAATCCAACAATGAATTCCAATTTGTCGCATACTGGTGATTTACGATACTTATATTTCGTTCAAGCAAAGAATCCGGCAGTTTTTCAGAGCGCCTTCGATATTAAAAAGCCGAATCAGTTCAAAACTTCTAAATCTAGCGCTCTCCCGGAATGCCTCTGACATCAATTGTCGAAACCGATCGAAAAAATAAATAAATTCAATCCGACGCTGTTGCAGACCGCCTTCGAGATCATAAGTCGAAACGTATTTCAGAACGTCTTCGACATGGAAGTCGAAACCGAGGAACAAAATTCACAATCAATCATCACTTACCGTTTGAGTGTCAAACCAAATACTTACAATGAGATAGCTAGATCATTATTTCCAACCATCAACCAACATTCACAACCAGGCAAGATCGTGCGTGATGTCCATCCTTTTTGGTTCCTCGATAAAGGGGCTAACTCATGGTTCTACGGAAGAGAGATTGCCGACTGTAAATTAGGTAGGATTAGTATTTCAGCTTTGCTGCTTGGCAGCATGCGTAAAACTATAAAAATACGGTTATGTGTGGCTTCTGTATTGCGTGGTGTGCCCTTGAAAACGCAAGTGTATTCAGTTTTGGATTCCGTGAGGATTGTCTTTAAGCGGTACTTACTGAAACGCTCAAACCTCGGTGAAGGCCTAAGCGTAGGTGATGAAATTGGTTGTTATCAGCAACTTCATCGTAGGATTTTGTGGGTGGGAACAGACGGAAAAACGCATTGATTTGAATTACGAGTTTGGGCAAACCAACCCGTTTTCAAAAACATCTCCAAAAACATATTTGGTGTCATGTTACCGTGATTCAAATCACGATGTGTTCTTGCTCACTCACTCATTTGGGAATCTACTCCATTATAAACAGATTATCTGTTTTTGTACAGAGAGCCAACATATTCATGCTTAGGATTAAAACTCAACTTTGATTTTGCAGTTTAAAAACAACGATGGTAGTCGCCATCTTATCATAAATCTCCACATAAATTTTTGTTAGATTTTCATATTTCTTTCTTGTGTTCTGCATTCACTTATTGCCTCGAATCTTCTCAGTAACCAGAAATATGGGTTGGACAATTATTTTTTAAATGTAGGTAGAATTGAACTTGAAGGTTTTTTTTTTAGGAATCGCTACAGTTACTTATTTGCTAATTTCGTATAAAATATTCTTTAGGAAGTAAACATAATGTTTTCTAATAATGATCGAATCACTTTTCATTGTTTCCTTTTGGAAGTGTAGCAGATAAACATTCCCTTGCGAGTATTTTTCCATATCTTTTTTTCAAAACATTGAAACTAAGGGTATTAATTTTCTCGTAAAACAATCTTCAACAGATAAATTATTACCATTCATCCTTTTGTATAATTTACATCACCTTTCCGATTTCCTTTTCCTTAAAATATTCTTACCTGCAATTCTATAATGCAAACCTTTTTTCATTTCCACACATTGCCTCACGTGGCCGCGTACAAATTTTTATTAAGATTAAAAAAGATGCTTAGCGCTTGCATGTTTGGCGGTACCCATCCTCTACCTGAACCCATCCATTTGTATCCTTTATGCAAATATTCCTTCCTCGGAACCAATTTCTTCGGGTAAAGGATCTTAACCGTATCAAAGAATAAAGAAGTCCCAAACCTTCATCGTGGTCTTTGTTCGTTTCGGTCCTATGCAAATGAGGCGCAATCTGACCGCCGGCCGCTAACCGTCCCACCGACCGATCGTTTCGCGTCCATCCAACGTGCAGTCAGTGGTCATCTCGGCGCTACCTGATAGGGAAAAAATGGACCGCGGGAAAACTGACCTGCCCGTTTTTCCCCCGTGTGGTGGGACCCATGGGAAACGGGAGAGCCTTCCGTGTGGCGATAAATCAAGCCCGGTAATGAGAAGATGATTTCCAAGGCGGTAGCTGTCCGTGTTGGTCAGTCCCAGCGCAGGTACCTGACCGTTCGGCGATGGTCATCCTGGCCGGCTGCGACGCAATTCCATCCGGAATAGGAATCTGAGGTCCTGGCGGTTATGTACATAAGACGAACGTTACTTTTGGTATATAAGAGAAATTTCTTTCATATGTAGAGGAGCATTTATTGGACTACATTTGATTCGGTTTTGACCGAATTCGGGTCGAGTCGAAGTGACCGTTGGAAAAACTGCTACACACTGGTCAATCTTTGTCCGAAGAACTGGACTACTTTGCGACGGTTGTCAACAAAAAACTACCTGGAGAGGAGTTAATTTGCAAAATGATCCTGGGCGAAGTATGAAACGAAGATGGCGGGGAAATTTGACCGTTGAAAAAGGATGCATTCGACCTATATAGATCAATCTAGTCTTGGTTTTCTTGGTAGAAAACGGTCAAAGTGACCGTTAGTGGTATCCTTTTAAAACCAGATCTAGACCAGCGGAAAAATGGCGCAAAGTATCAGCTATCAACCGATTTTCCATTTTGGCGCGACAAAACTTCCCCATTCCTCCCTCGTCTATATCCTCCCTTCACCCAAGTAGTCAGTCACCGCTTCACACCTCAAACGGAACATAAACATTTCAATTAATTAATTGGGCCCGAGCTAAACGAACTCGGCATTAGCTGGAGCGAGAGCCCACAGAGAAGGTAGCGAAGTCAAAAAAAAGTGAAAACAATTAAAATCAGCGCGCTGGCGCTGCTGCGCTTTGCACCACGTGCTAAACACATTCGCTTTGGCAACCAATTGCTCTTGGTCTTGCTTGCCACGGGTCTCATGCACCGCTGCACAACCCACAACGGCGCACTTGAAACCGCTTTTTTCCCGCTTCCAATCCAACAATAGAGCAACAATAACAAACGGCGGCCGGGCGCCCGTCGCCGGTGCATGCGATTCGATTCGGATCGACCAGGCCCAGGCCTACGCCAACTAGATTATGTTTGTTGCCATTTTTTTTTCTTTTTTCGCTGTGCCTTTCTTCATAATTTTATTAACACTTTTCATTTCGTCGCCGTCGGGATGGAAAATTGCTCATAGGTAGGTGGTACCTGGCGCGGATTAGGTGACTAAATACCTGTACGGTGTGCAGTGGAAAGGGGACAGGTGGACTGAGGTGGGATTGCCACCCACCCACGGCACGCGTTTGCCAAACGGTTGGTGTTTGTAAATTGCACTGTTTTATGTTGTTATGCTTGTCATGTGCGCGCATAAGCTTCCGCTTCTGCTGCTGCTGCTTCCGTCTATTGTGGATTAGCTTTATGCTGGGGCTTATCTTGGCGGACATGCAACGTGGAGCGGCGTTAATTGGATTGTTTTGATAATGGTTTAACAGATCCTATACTATATGTTGTGAATATGTAAAGATTAACAGAAGCAAGCAAGGAAGCAACCCACTATATAACACTTGAGGATATTATCAAAAAAAAAAATCTAAAATACTCTCAGTCAACTGTGTCAAACAAATCTGTATTATGTTTTTTAAGAACAATCCTCACAGAATCCAAACTTTAAAGTACCGTCGTACGGGGCTTCTTCTGACAAATTGGGAGCTACTTTGGACATTTTGAAACAAGAATTACAGCGTGAATGTCTATCAAATTGCCATTATCAACGTTCGAATGTCTTGTTGATAGTTAAATGGCAACTTTCTGTTTCAAATTTGATATTTTTGCCTTTCTCGTATACTAAGTATACGGTAAAGGCTATATGATCGCTCCAAAAACAAACTTTTTATAGAAGGCCCGGAGACCCATAGTGTTATATACCAATCGACTCAGATCGACGAATTGAGGTGATGTCTGTGTATGTGTGTGTGTGTGTGTGTGTATGTGTGTGTGTGTGTATGTGTGTGTGCATGTGTGTGTGTGTGTGTGCGCAAAACTACTCAAAAAATGTCACTCATTTTTCGGGCACTTATCCTCAACCGATTTGCTCGCAACAAGTTGCATTCGACGCAGAATCCTGTTCTATTGTTTCCCATTTGAAAATGGCCAGATCGGACTATGGGATCAGAAATTATGGCCACAATACAAATTCATACGAAAAAATCGCGTAAAAAATGTCACTCATTTTTCGGGAACATATCCTTAACCGATTTGCTCACAACAAGTTGCATTCGACATAGAATCCTGTCCCGTTGTTTCCTATTGAAAATTGGCCATATCGGACTATGGGATCGAAAATTATACCATTTTTGCCTTTCTCGTATACTAAGTATACGGTAAAGGCTATATGATCGCTCCAAAAACAAACTTTTTATAGAAGGCCCGGAGACCCATAGTGTTATATACCAATCGACTCAGTTCGACGAATTGAGGTGATGTCTGTGTGTGTGTGTGTGTGTGTGTGTGTGTGTGTGTGGGTGTGTGTGTGTGTGTGCGCAAAACTACTCAAAAAATGTCACTCATTTTTCGGGCACTTATCCTCAACCGATTTGCTCGCAACAAGTTGCATTCGACGCAGAATCCTGTCCCATTGTTTCCTATTTGAAATTGGCCAGATCGGACTATGGGATTAAGAGTTATGGCCAAAATACAAATTCATACGAAAAAATCGCGTAAAAAATGTCACTCATTTTTCGGGCACTTATTCTCAACCGATTTGCTCGCAACAAGTTGCATTCGACGCAGAATCCTGTCCCATTGTTTCCTATTTGAAATTGGGCAGATCGGACTATGGGATCGAGAGTTATGGCCAAAATACAAATTCATACGAAAAAATCGCGTAAAAAATGTCACTCATTTTTCGGACACTTATCCTCAACCGATTTGCTTGCAACAAGTTGCATTCGACGCAGAATCCTGTCCCATTGTTTCCTATTTGAAATTTTCCAGATCGGACTATGGGATCAAGAGTTATGGCCAAAATACAAATTCATACGAAAAAATCGCGTAAAAAATGTCACTCATTTTTCGGGCTTTTATTCTCAACCGATTTGCTCGCAACAAGTTGCATTCGACGCAGAATCCTGTCCCATTGTTTCCTATTTGAAATTGGGCAGATCGGACTATGGGATCAGAAGTTATGGCCAAAATACAAATTCATACGAAAAAATCGCGTAAAAAATGTCACTCATTTTTCGGGCACTTATCCTCAACCGATTTGCTCGCAACAAATTGCATTCGACGCAGAATTCTGTCCCATTGTTTCCTATTTGAAATTGGCCAGATCGGACTATGGGATCGAAAGTTATAGCCAAAATACAAATTCATATGAAAAAATCGCGTAAAAATGTCACTCATTTTTCGGGCACTTATCCACAACCGATTCGCTCGCAACAAGTTGCATTCGACGCAGAATCCTGTCTCATTGTTTCCTATTTGAAATTGGCCAGATCGAACTATGGGATCGAGAGTTATGGCCAAAATACAAATTCATACGAAAAAATCGCGTAAAAAATGTCACTCATTTTTCGGGCACTTATCCTCAACCGATTTGCTCGCATCAAGTTGCATTCGACGCAGAATCCTGTCCCATTACTTCCTATTTGAAATTGGGCAGATCGGACTATGGGATCAAAGTTATGGCCAAAATACAAATTCATACAAAAAAATCGCGTAAAAAATGTCATTCATTTTTCGGGCACTTATCCTCAACCGATTTGCTCGCAACAAGTTGCATTCGACGCAGAATCCTGTCCCATTGTTTCCTATTTGAAATTGGCAAGATCGAACTATGGGATCGAAAGTTATAGCCAAAATACAAATTCATACGAAAAAATCGCGTAAAAAATGTCACTCATTTTTCGGGCACTTATCCTCAACCGATTTGCTCGCAACAAGTTGCATTCCACGCAGAATCCTGTCCCATTGTTTCCTATTTGAAATTGGCCAGATCGAACTATGGGATCGAAAGTTATGGCCAAAATACAAATTCATACAAAAACATCGCGTAAAAAATGTCACTCATTTTTCGGGCACATATCCTTAACCGATTTGCTCACAACAAGTTGCATTTGACGTAGAATCCTGTCCCGTTGTTTTCAATTGAAAATATGAAAAATAAGACCAATCCACATATTGGTGTTATTTGAGATTTTTCCAAACCTTTTGAACGAGCGAGAAAGGCACCATCACCGCTAGGTGGATTAATCTGGGTTTTATGGAAAAATCGCCAAAAAAAAACTCACTCATTTTTCAGGCACTTTTCCTCAACCGATTTGCTCGCATTAAATTGCATTCGACGCAGAATGTCTCATATTTTCTTATTATAAATTGGTCAGATCGGACTATGGGCTTAGAAGTTATTACTATTTATTGTGAAAAAGAGTTCGAAAAAGTCTAGCTCACTTTTTTAGCATTTAGACTTCATCTATTGACGCTCGCAACAGATTGCATTCGACGCAGAATCTTATCCCATTGTTTTCTATTGAAAATTGGCTAGATCAGACTATGGGATCGAAAGTTATGGCTGAAACACCATTTTTGCCTTTTTATACGAAAAGGCTGTATGTTCGCTCCAAAACCAAACTTTTACAGAAGGCCTGGAGACTCATAGCACAGAGAAACAGACGTCTCACTTAGAACAATATGCAATCAAAATCATCGTCACGGAAGCATTATCGCCCAGTGCTAAATACAGTGTGTGTGGCCAAACGGCAACCAGATGGCGGTAGTGTGCAAACGTCAAACACAAGCAAATCCGATGGAAGCGCCATCGGTGGCCGATTGACCACCTACAAAAATTTGAATTCACCGTTAAAAAGGTGAATGATGGAACAAGTGTTGAGTGAGACGTCTGTTTCTCTGTGCTCATAGTGTTATATACGTATAAGCTCGACGAACTGTCTCGCTCGACGATGATGTCTCTCTGTGTGTGTGTGTGTGTGCGCACCAAAAGTGCGAAAAGTTTAGCTCACTTTTTTGGAACTTATCCTCAACCGATTTAATTCCAACAATAGATAGTAGAATATATAGATGAGCGAAAGCATGGCTGAGTCGATTTTTCTGCCCGTGCACACGCACATATCACGTCACAGCCCTTAACGTTTCCATTGAAATCGTGACGTCATGCTCGTTTGGAGACACGTTTGACAGTTCGTTTGGATACAGAGGATTTATCTTCACTCATCTATATATTCCACTATCTATAATTCCAACAAGTTTCATTCGACGCGGAATCCTGTCGTATTGTTTTCTATTGAAAATTTGGAAGATCCATGACCATGGGCACAGAAATTATGGCCAAAATATACTATGTGTTATAAAAAAGCGAGCAAAAAAGTCTAGCTGACTTTTAATGGACTTACCCTCAACCGATTTACTCACAAGAAATTGCATTAGATGCGGAATCCTGTTCTATTTAGAAAGTTGGCCAGATTGGACTATTACCTTAGAAATTATGGCCAAAATACTTTTTGCCTTTCTTGTGCAACAAAGTTGTACCGAAAGGCTATAATTTCTTTCCGAAAACCAACTATCGGATGCTTCCACAATGATACACTTCCCTCCCTCTTCATACGGGAGTTTGGCAGAAAGACGTTCATGAGATTTATATCATAACAAATATTGCCCTCCGCTCGCTTGATGGGAATGACATTTTCGTTTTCTTTTTGTGTAGTCGGACTTACTTACTTATGGATCCTGTACACCTCCGGTGGTGCAAAGGGCCGACTTGAAAGATCTCCATCCTGAGCGATGCCCGGCTATCGCTTTAACCTGTTGCCAGGTTAGATTTCGGTCGACTTCTTTTATTTCTTTATTGAGGCTTCTCCGCCATGAGCCTCAGGGTCTGCCTCTGCTGCGATGTCCCACTGGGTTCCAGTCTAATGCTTGCTTACAGATTTCGTTTCCGCCCCTACGTAGAGTGTGGCCGACCCAGCCCCACTTCCGATCCCGAATTTCTGTTGTCATCGGCCTCTGGTGACAACGACGATGGAGCTCGTTGTTTGAGATCCAGTTGTGAGGCCACCAGGCCCGAATTATATACCGCAGGCATCTGTTAATGAACACCTGCAGCCGTTGAGTGTTCTCAGCCGTTGAGTGTTCTCTCTTCTCTGAGTGTAGTCTGAGCTTCAGTTCAATTTACATCCAAAAGTGATATCCTTAAAATATATGACTGTGTAAAATAAAACATGGGTATGTACGTCAAAAAGATTGGAAAAGGAAACAAAAATGTCGAAATTCTTATTAGCATATTGTAGATCAAGCTGAAAACCAAACCGAGGTTTCGCGACAATCGCATTTTCTCGCGTTTCCGGATGTTGCAACTGCATCGCGAGTAGTGCACAACTTTGCCATAGTCGGGCACCACTCGCGATGCAGTCGCGACATCCGAGAATGGGACAAAATATGATTTTCGGTTTTCAACTGGATCTACAATATCTTTGCCATAAATAATCTGATTTTCATAGAACGGACAAAGAAATTTGTCTTTTTTACTCCTACACCCAACCAGCGGATGGCAGATTTTTATACAGTTCTGCATAAGAACCTTACAGAAACTGTATAATAATTGGGCATATACAATTTTGGAAGATTTTAATACAATTATTGCATTGAAATAATACAGATTTGTATTAATTCAATACAATATTTGTATTAAAAGCTTACAGAATTGTATATGCCCAGATTTTATACAATAATTGTCACATTTGTTTTTTGGGTGTAGCTACTAGCTCATCTATTTTCAAGCACACACATTTTACGAAGGTCGAGAAAGGCACAATCACCGCTAGGTGGATTAATCTGGGTTTTTCCATTTAGCTTTTCTAGAAAATCAAAAATCCAAAGAAGCCCCCGGAGTCAAAAGAAGCCCCGCACGACGGTACTGTCATTTTTATTATTTCATGCATGCTGCTACGCAGCAAAGTGAGTATTTTTAAATTTGGATTCCGTGAGAATTGCCCTTAAACCTTTCGTTACCAACCGCCCTTTTGAAAAGAAAAACAAAAATCTTTTCGGCTGTACTTTTTTGTCTCTCAACATTTTTTTCAATTTTTCAAATGAAAATTTCAAGGATTTTATAGATTTCCAAGATTGGGCACTTTGAGATAGGCAAAATTTTCTGGAAATTCGAATCAGCATAACTTTGCATAGAATAATCCGGATTAGATAAAACCAGGACTATCGGCCGCAGACACTCTTCTAGTATTCTCCCCCATTCAAAACCACAGATTGGCCCTTGGCCATTGAAGATGTTCCAAGTTTTCCGAGGGTTTGTTAAAAATGCATTTTTTTTTCTCCAGAGGTATGGCCATTTCCGTAAACAAACGATTTCGGGAACATGATTAAATGACAACAGATCGGAATAATGCAAATATGGGTATCTAACTTCATGGCTTTGCGATACGGTTATTATAGACACATTTCCCAGTTTGAAACCCTTTTGGAAATAAACGAAAATTCTTTAAAAAAAACCTCAAAAGCCAATTCCAGCGCTTAAAGAGAGAAATAAAATTTTATTAACAAATGGCGAAAAGGCTCAAAAACTTGCTCAGCAGTTCGAGAGTGCCCATAATTTTAGTCTAGGTCTCACTAGTTTAATTGAGGATCAGGTTACACGGAGCTTCGAAGACATTCTCAATCAAGAGAATGTTTTTGACCTTTCGTTGGGAACTAATTTGGATGAAGTGAGATGTCTAGAAAATTTAAAAATACGAAAGCCCCGGGTGATGACTGTTTGAAAAGATTATTTTAAATAAAATGATGGTTCATAGTAATGGCAATTCTATTTTTGTTGATGTGCAATTTGGTTTTTGCCATGGGCATTCAACCACTCATCAGTTAATAGCTACGAATTTAATTCGGCTCAACAAATCTGAAGGATATTCGACTGGAGTTGTTCTTCTTGATATAGAGAAAGCATTTGACAGTGTTTGGCATGAAGGTTTGATTGTAAAATTGATGAATTTTAATTTTCCTCTGTACATTATTAAACTGATCCAACATTATTTATCAGATCGCTCACTGCAGGGAAACTATCAGAATTCTATAAATCTAATAGATTACCTGTAATGGCTGGAGACTTCCAAGTCAGCATACTGGGGCCCATATTGTATAACATTTTTACTTCTGACTTACCTGATTTACCACCAGGGTGTCAAAAATCTTTGTCTGCAGATGACACAGGTCTCTCAGCCAAAGGGCGAAGCCTTCGTGTCGTTTGTAGTAGATTGCAAAAAAAGTTTGGATATTTTCTCCACTTACTTGCAAAAATGGAAAATTTCCTCGAATGCTTCCACAACTCAGCTTATAATTTTTCCACATAAGCCGAGAGCTTCTTATTTGAAACCTTCTAGCAGACATATTGTCACTATGAATGGGGTTCCAATTAATTGGTCTAGCGAAGCTTAATATTTAGGACTTCTGCTAGACCAAAAATTAACTTTTTTAAAATCACTTTGAAGGCCTTCAAGCCAAATGTAACAAATATATTTAGTGTCTATATCCACTTATAACAGAAAATCAAAACATTTTCTTAACAACAAACTTTTGATTTACAAACAAATTTTTGGACCTTTCACCTTTGTATGCTGTGCCAATATGGACTAGTTGCTGCAATACCAGAAAGAAGGCACTTCAGAGGATTCAAAATAAAATTCTGAAAATGATTCTGAAGTTGCCTCCGTGGTATATGTAGTACCAACGAACTTCATAGAATTTCTAATATTTAGACATTGCAACAAATGTCCAACAAAATAATTTCCAATTTTAGACAAAAATCGTTGCGATCTTCTATTGCAACGATTAGCTCCTTGTACCCTTAGTATTAATTAGGTTAAGTTTAGTTTAAGTTGAAAACATTGTATTGTTCAATCAAACCAGAGGAAAAATCCTAACTGCCAGAGTCAATTGAAATGTATTAATATGTAATAACTAAAACTGTAACATAGCAAATAAGGATGATAGCAACAATCAATATGAAACTAACGAATTTTTCGTGGTTCCAGTTTCGTGAGCTATAAACGATCTTCGGTACCCAGCAATGAACGCGTCACTTCATTACGTAATCTATTGATGACCCACTCAGAATCATATTTAGTACTGTTGCCATAGCAGCATTTGTAGGTTGTTTAAGTCTTCAAACAAAAATAATCGAGCCAATTCCACAGAAAATGCCGCTTTGAAAAAGCTTCGGTTATGAACTAGGAAAAAGGAAAAAAATACTAGAATAACCTGGTAAGTTACAGTTCATAATTGCAGCTGCACACAGAGCACAAAATACACGAGGTTAGTTGTCCATTCATCTAGCGAAGAGCATGCCCAAAAATACCAACACCGAATCAATTTTCCAGGCAGAGACCGGATCGGTTCGGACAGGCTCAGGCGCGGCACGAGACGTGAGTAGCGAATCGAAAGCACCGATTATCCATAGGAAAAAGCCACAAGGGACCACTCGAGTGAAACAAGGCTTGTTAGGAACAAAATCGTAAGATGATGAGCTAATAATTTAAAATTTCGGAATACAGATGTAACGTATGGGAGAAGGAATCCGAGAAACGAAGGATTATCGTTCAGCTACCAGAAGATTTTCGTATATCTCCGAAAAGTACCGAGCCAATTAAATGCCGACCGGAAAAGTCTCCACGATAAGAGTGAGCTGATTACAAATAATATCTATCCAACAAAATCTCATGCAAACTGTTCGTTCTTGTTTTAGGATTATTTTCCGTTGCTGATTTCCACCCAAAGCATTCGGCACTCTGTACCGCCTGGATTGAGTCATGTGGACAGAGGCGGTTTAAGGTGCGATCGATGGGTGTTCAAAGGTGCCATTCTGGTAGAAGTCCATTCGGACATATTTCATGAATGGGAGCGAGCCCGTGCCGTGCGACCAAGGTGGTCCAGCACACGATCAAAGTGTTGACCTAATGCGCGGTCTGAGTGGTGGGAAAATTTTCTTAAGAATCGGTACCGAGACTAGGAGCAGTGCATGGACAAAGGTGTTCGCGAGACGTAGTCCCTCTTGCTGAAGACCAACGATGTGCGTGAGGAGTCACGACATGTGGAAAAGGAAGGGAATAGTGTGAAAGAAGAGAAGAGATTAATCAGAAATTAAGTAAGAATGAGCAGGCAGGAAGAATAAGAAATTGAGAGGGGAGTTCATGTGGCCGGGAAAAGGGTAGAAGAAATACGAAGAATAAAATGTTTGCACACAATATGTATACATGTTTTGAGGCATTTTATGTTCATCATCCGATTTGACCTTTGCTTTTTGCCCTCTGGGAAGGTTGAATCCGACACTGATAACTAATAACTATTATAATAACTAACAAGTTAACTAAAAAAACTAAATGTTTAAAATTTAATAAAATCATTAAAAATATGAAGTTTGTAATCAACTCATTGCTAATATTGGTTGCATCTCGTGTTATGAACGACCGTTCATCGGGAGACCACTAGACCGTAATGTTCCAATTAATCCCAAATGCCATTCCCATCCGTGATTTCTGTTTTGGTTTCTTGTCATATTCAGAAAACAATTCTAGTCGTCCAAAAAGTTGATTATCTCTTGACATAGTTTTCGTAAATTCCAGCAACATATTTCAAAACCAGTATCTTTTACGAGTGGATTGGGCGAAAAACAAAACGATGAGTGCAATTGGTCCTTGATTTTGTTTAACGAAATCGAAACGCCTATCCGCCGCAATCGAATCTTGGCAGAAGACGTTCCGTCAAAGCTCTATTTCATTGGCACCGAAATCTCCACCACCCATTAACATCTGTCACCACTCCCACTGTTGTTGGCCACAGCGAATCGAATTGAATTCTTCGTACCTTCTTCCAGATAGAACGGACGAAGGTTATAAAATTCCTGAGAAGTAAATTATTTTTCTTAGACAAAGAATCGCTTAAATACAAAAAATACTAAATACTAAATACGAAATCTACTAAAAGTTTGTATCAGCGACGTGTGATTCAAAACACTTATAATGTCTCACCTATATCTACGGTATTGGCTCCCCGAGTAGCTCACATAGACTAACGCAAAATGAACTCCCCCAAGAAATTATGACGTTTGATTGCATAATGAACGCAAAATGAACTTTTGTTCGAGAAGACGACCCGCTCAAATGTCAAAATCTATCGGGTGAGTGAATTTCATGAACTCCTGCACAGGTCTATTGATCTTTTCTACACGCCCGTAACAAACCACTCAAAATTGAGTGAAAAACCACTCATTTTCAGAAAAAGTGGAACAACTCAAAAAATGAGTAAACTGGACTTTACTCAATTTTAAGTAAACACTTGCTCCTGTCAGAAAAATCAAATCTACTCAATTTTACTAATGAATAATGAAATGCAAATGATTACATTTTACTCAATATTGCAAACTTTCTGGTTTGGAATGGTATCAATGAAATCTGTGATAAAACAGGGGAAAGGCGGCTTTGTCTGTGTTTTGTTTTATTATTTATTGGCAGAGAGAGTTTTATACGACTAATTGTTCAAAAATAAATATATATATATATAAAGATTCGTTCTATGTTGGTGTTTTTTTTATCTAAAAAACCTCCCAGGCAATAACTAGAATGAACATTTTCAAAACCCTTTACTAGGTATTTTAGAAATTTTGTTCAATTTCTCAGTAGTAAACCACATTTACCAGCATCTTCGCTTCTCCCTAGTGTACCTCAACAATTAGACGGTCTTCTTTTCACTAATGAACCTGCAAATATTCGATTTATTTCAAATTTTCAATAAAACAAAGTGAAGCTTGTTAAAAACGATCAGCGGTTTACAGATAATTTCCACGAAATCATATAACATGCTCAACTGCTGTGGGACCGTTTATCCGAAAATGGAAAACCATTTGAAAAACATTTCCATAGCCTGAACTGCATGCTCCACCTCCGCGATTTTCTGCCGTCGTAGCTCCAATTTACTACTCGTATTTATATCATGGACGAGGCGATAATGGTCCTTCAGTTCCGAAATGTATCCGTCAACTAATTGACCACATTCCGGTAAATGACAGCAGAATCCTTATTTAAAACATCACATTATTTGAATATACTTTTAGGTATATTTAGTAAAAAGCTTACCTCTAAAGTGTTTCATAACCTCCGTGTCCACCGTTTTCGACAAACGATCCATTTTTGAAGAAATTACGCACTTAGTTCACTAAAATTTATACTAAATCGAGGTTTAAGTTCGGAAATAAGTCGATTTCACGTCTCAATGGCGTCGGCAATTTTCACTCAAAATCGAATGAAGTCATTTCAATAGATATATGATTACATTTTACTCAATTTGATAAAAATGTTTTAGTCATTTTTTGACATATTGCATACTTTTCCGAAAATGAGTGAAAGTTAAACATAAATTGAGTAACATTCAACGGGCGTGTAGGAAACCTGTGTTAAACACTTATCTTAGATTTCAAGACGTTGTTTAAGATATAGTAATAATTTAGCTCACCTTGGTGTCTAAGCCACCGATAACCTCGCGGAAGATTATAATAGGCAATAGCTAAGGAAGCTAGAGATAAACATAGGTTATAATCCAGAGGCGTCGCATGATTATTCTTCTACCTGTGCACTATTTTAATATTTCGAGAAAAACACATAAAAAGGACCTGAAATGATAAACGAGTCATTTTCCAGCGCGTTTCTCAATAAGTTTTTTAACTGGTTCTAATTATAATTTAACATTAAGTTCTCACTTTTTTTAGATTCCTAATAGAGTTCAACACTAGTATGTAGTTAGCAAATGTAATAAGATAGAAAACATTAAATTAAGGCCGTAAATTTAAGTAAATTTCCATTAAGTTAGGACACTTGTCACATTCACTTTTATCGTGGTTTTGTTTACATCTAGTTTTAATTAACAATCGCTCATGTGGCTGCAGGTTTACCTTATTCATTTGTCAGTGACTTAGATGTTTGTGCGGATGGTGCAGTTTTCGACGGGGCGAAGTTAACACCCATCGAGATGGTAATAAAGCGTTAAAGCGTGAATAGCCTTCTTTTGTGACAGGACAGGATCCCGAAATCCGAAAACTCTCCTTCATCACACGCCTTGAGACCTGGAATCAAACGACGTCTTTCGCACCCACCCCAGAGGCTGCTGTTGGCTGTTACTCGGGGTCTGATCCTGGTTTCCTTCTGAAATCGAGTTCCGTGGTTCCGGGATCAAAAAGTGGTATCATAAAAGGCAATTCCGGCCTTCATCCAACCTACTCCAAAGTGGTTTTTTACTCAACTAGGTTTAGTAACGCCCCCACACTACTCAATAGTTAAATTTTTATTTGATGGTTTTTTATTGATTCGACGAGGTCTGATAGCGATTTGATGGACCAAAACATTTCTGTATTTTCACATTGTCGAAGGCTTACGAACTTCTTAAAATATCTTTTTTTTCTTTAAATAAAGTTAAATAAAGGTTGTGCCAAAGGCGCTGGTTCATGCTACGGCTCTGGTACTACCATATCCATTATCATGATCATTTTCTTAAATCAATGTTTTTCCGAAACCATTGCTTCCTCGCTTACCGCATCGCTTTTAAGTTTATATGGACATTAGTATGGGAAAACATACATTTTCACTTCTAGAGATATCAGTTCATCGTGAACCACGTGGCACATTTTATTTTATTTTAAAAATCGTTCATACTGTCAGCACTGCCGAAATACCTCAACTGAGTGTAATTTATAAACTATTTATTTCATTGGGCTGGGGTGCTTCTTGGAGTTTATTAGGAATCATTTCTGAAAGTAAAAATCCGATCACGAAAAGGGGGATGTTGCCCTCTGCCAACCACAGGTAGCGCGGTAGTGCTGGCAGTAACATTGGTTTCTTGAAGATAACTTGAACAAAGTCTGGAATATAGGCAAGCATGTGCTATTGCTGCATATTTAAAAGGCAGGCAAAGGAGCCCATCCATGACTATATAAGGCAATTGCAGTGGTCAAAGTGAAGGACATATATCTCGTCTTGATAACGTTTACATCAAGTTCCGTAATTAGAAGAACACTTCTACAGTTTCAAAAATAATGCAGGCTACACTTTACTTGCCTTGCGAAGAACTAATGCAACGCAACTATCAAAATGGTGCAATACTAGAGGTTGTGTGCGGATCTGTGTTCTCCGCTGTGTTCCACTTTCCAACCTTTTTTTTTGCTGTTTCCTTCCGATTTACGTATCAGTTCATATAATTTTCTTTGCTTACACAGTTCGTTTGCTTCAGCATACATATTTGCCGATGTCGAACGGAGGAGACTGATATCCTCCATTTGAGATTAGTATTTCGGTTTCTGAATCTGAAAATAAATATAATTATTGTAGATGAGGAAAATCAAAATTGTCATATTCCTGCAACATCCATGAACCATAGGAAAATAATAAACAATAAGTCAGGATGATAACCTTGACAACAGTAGTAAATTAGAACATTTTAAATTTATTTTGAAGCGCTGCTTTATATCACTGGGTACCGAAATCTTAGTACATGGAACCATAAAATGAGTACTAATTTGTTCTGACCCCAACATCTTGATTATTATATCTATGATGATAGTGTTAAGAAAACACGGAACACCTAGTCTAAGAGATGAATGCATGTATTAAAATCAGTTAAAAATAAAAAATAAATTGACACATTTCCCGAATGATACTGTCCACTGCCCCCCTTATTCCAGAGGTCTTGCAACCATCTGGTACCATGCCGTGAAAAATTTCATGTTTTTCCAATACGATACAAATATAATGTACACGAAAGATTCATTTGGAGGACTGTAAGACTCACAGGCCAATTTGTAACAGGTTCCGGGTGTTCATCTGTTCAGTTGACATCTGGCCAATCCCGTACCGTTTTCACAGAAATGGCTATTTTTTCTGCGTATACCTGACGGATTTTCGATCTGCAGCCAGCATTGGTCGGCATTTTAGTTCTAGTTTCTGGGGAAAGTATAAAACATGATTAGTAAATTAGTAAACGTCACATAGAATGACAAGCAAGAGAAAAAAATCATTTTTAATATACCCTCGGAAAACCCGTAATATATGATCGCAGCAAGCATCGAACGCGCGTGGATGTGTTTTTCAATTTTAGCTGTCTAATTTTTTGTTCCAATTTTTCCTTTCGGCTGGAAAAGGGCTTGAAGAAATAAAGTTTAGTGTAAGGTATCAGGAAAGTGATAGTTTCACGTTCCAAGAGTAATTCGGCTAAAGTGAATTTTTTTAAGTGGAGTTCGCGCGTATCGATTTTTTTGTGCTGTGCGGAAACCAATTAGTCGTGTTGTCGTGTTACACGAACAGATAGTTCGCGTGGTGTAGTTTGTGGTTGATATAAAAACGTTGTTGGACGTAGAACGTTCACGCGATTATCGAAACATCATATTCTGTTGTGCGGGCGAATAAATTAAAAAGAAAGTGAAACCATCAGTGCAGGTGAACGTAAGGATTAGAGATGGGCAAAACGGATCACTTTGATGAACGGATCAGATCTGGATCATTCATTCTAATGATACGGATCGAATCCTTAGAACAAAACGCAAGACACATGCAAAAAAGTGAAACTTTTGTCATTCAGACTCACACTTTTGAATCGTACTGATAATAACTTTACCCTTTCTTGTTTACAAGCGTATGGATTACAAACAATAAAATTTTTATTTTATTAATTCCTTACAAATGGTCAAATAATTTGCTGATCTAGTGAACCGGATCTTTTTAAAAATGATCCACGAATCATTCACTCACTTTAGAGATCCGGATCATTTGACCGGTTCCGGATCTGATCGCCCATCTTTAGTAAGAATGGTTGGGAAAATATGGTAAGCTTTATTGTAAAACTGTGATTCAAAAATAATGCTTTCTATCACTAAATACACGCCAGAATCAAATAGATTAAATTTTGATTCAGGAAGTGTGTGTATTCATGTGGGTGTGGGTGGGTGTATTCATGCGAGGCTTATTGTACACGAATATAGCTTCGGAATGCATGCGTTCTTGAAATGGGCTATAGGAGTTTCAATAGAGCTATCACCTTCTAGCTTCCGGATCTAAGATTCTTGCAATTATATAAATAAAATGGTTGCACGAATATTCTATCCATAATGCCACTGACACCAGGCAGTGGGGGTTAGATTGTAAACACACACACACACACCCTCGGAGAACCCGTAATATCATCGGTGTCCAAAGGCAGATCTGAGAATACTAGAAGAGTGACCGCGTCCGATGGTTCCAAGCTTATCAAAATCGGATTATTCTATACAAAGTAATGCTGATTTGAATTTCCAGAAAATGTTGCCTATCTTAATCTTTTTGTCTAACCCCTGTATGTCAAATTTCGGTCAGCAATTTGATCCCTGTATTCCGGATTCTGGCCGGAACCTGTTGCAGGGTCGCTTTACGGAAATAGACGAAAATCATCATGCGACGTATCAAACTTCATTATTCCAAATAATATGGCACTCTATGGTGGTTTTGTACTTCCTAGATCATGTTTGGCAAGGATTATCGAGGTACTCTTCCCGTCCCGTCCCACACGTCCTTGGTCCGGCGTTTTGGGTGCGGTCGAAATAGTGGCTCCGGTGACGAACGAAAAGCTACCCGCGGTGGCTTATTCCCTGGCATCAAACAAAACCTGATGTCTGGGCCTGATGGAGTTCCGAACACAGCTCTCAAGGCAGCAATCATAGCGAACCCGAACATGTTCAGGCCAGCTATGCAGATATGCCTCGAAAAGTGTAGTTTTCCCGATAGATGGAAAAGGCAGAAATTAGTTCTGTTACCGAAGGTCGGGAAGCCGCCGATGAACCCCTCGGCGTACAGAAAATCTGTCTAATTGACACGACGGGCAAGTTGCTGGAGTGGATTACCCTTTACAGGCTGACTCCATACTCAGATGGTACGGATGGCCTGTCAAGCAATCAGTTTGCTGTTCGCAAGGGTAAGATGCCATCAACTCAGTGGTAAAGACCGCTAAAATAGCGATCCAATGGAAAAGGCAAGGTACTCGATACTGTGCGTTAGTGACACTGAATGTGAAGAATGCACTCAACAGCGCAACCTGGGATGCCATCGCGCTCTCGTTAAACCGACTTTGCTTGCCAGTGGGCCTAAACCGGTTTTTGGAAAGCTATTTCCCAAACCGTCTACTATTATACGAGACCGATGCCAATCAGAAAAGCGTTTCTATTAGTGCAGGACTTCCGCAAGGTTAAATACTGGATCCGGTATTATGAAACCTTATGTACGACGGGGTTCTGAAACTAAAGTTCCCTCTGTCAAGATCGTCGGCTTCGCTGATGACGTAACCTTGCAGGTCTTACTTACCTGACACTTGATGGGCTACAGCTCTTCGATGTACCTACGCCGAATGGAGTATCCTTCTCCACTGGACTAAGGCTTTCCAGCGGCAGGAAGGAAGTCTTCAAGTACCTGGGAAGAAGCTATTCAGTATCTGTAAAGGTTGCTTTAAGCTATTTCAGGGTCTAGAAGTTTCTCAGTGCCATCATTAGGAAAGAAATTTTTCAGCCTCTGTAATAAAAACTTTCCATCGTCTGGAAAGACGCTTTTCAGCATATGGAGAAAGAATTTATGTCATCTAGAGAGTTTTATGATACTTTGAAGGCATTTTGTCATATATTCATGTGATTTTAGATTTGACATTTTAGATTTCTCGAATATTCTTGATATCAGGAAATATTAACAATTTTCGTACAGTGCATGCAATTTTGAAGTTTCCGACACTCAGTCTGCTGCTTCTTCTTTGCTCCGCAAAATTAGAATTTTTCTCTTTTCTCGCAATAATACCCGCTTAATAAATATAATTAAATCGTACAGTCGATGCATGATCAGTTGAAAGGCTTTCTATCGTCAGAAACAAGGCTTTCCAGCGGCGAAAGCTTTTCGAAGTTTCAAGAAAAAATTTTCAGCGTTTGTCGAAAAGCTTCCCTTCGCTTGATTTTTTTTTCAAGCGTCCAGATGATGTAGAAAGAGATTTCTCAACGTATTCCATCACCGAGAAGAGGCTTCCCTACGCATTTCAGTACCAGGCGTTATAAAAGCGTCTAAAAAAAGCATTTCAGGGCCAGGAAAGAAGCTTTTCAAAACCAGAGAAGGGGCTTTCCTGCGCCAGGAAAGCGATTTTTTAGTATCCGGCAGGAAAGTGGATATTCTACGTCCAGAAAAAAAATCTCTCAAGCGCCAGGAAAAAGGCTTTTTCTGTACAAAAAAAAAACTTTTCTGCGCCAGTAAGGAAGCCTTCCAGCTTCTGGATATAGGATTCTTAGTACCTTGGAAAAGACCTTCCCCATATCTGAAATAAGGCTTCCAAGCGACTAGAAAAAAAATTCGTCATCTAGAAAGAAGCTTTCCAGGGTCTAGGGAGAAATCTTCCAGTGTCTATATAAATGATTTCCAGCGCTTGGAAATCCAGCAACAAGTTTTATAGTGCTTGTAAAGTGGCTTTTATCGTCTGAGAAAAGTTTTTTTTTGCGTCTGGGAAAAGGCTTTCCAATTCCCGCCCTCCTGTGCCTGGAAGAGGCTTTCTAGCGCTTTGAGATAGGTTTTCCAGTGCCTAGAAAATATATTCAGCGCCAGGAAAAAAGGCTTTTCAGTGCCAAGAAAACAGATTTCCACCACCTGGAGAAAAGCTTTTCAGTACCAAGAAAAAGATTTTTCAGCGCCATGAAAAATCTTTCTAGAGCCAGTTTAGGGGCTTGTAAGAGCGAATGAAGGGACTTCCTTGGGATTAGAAAAGGTCTTTCCAGGGCCTTGAAATGCTAGTGAAATGCTTCCCAATGCTAGTAAACAAGCTTTCAGGCACAGAGAAACAGACGTCTCACTCAACACATGTTCCACCGTTCACCTTTTTAACGGTTGATTTATTTTTTTGTAGCTGGTGAATCGGCCGTTGGTGGCGCCTCCGTCGATTTTACTTGTGTTTGACCACTTGTCATAAGACGAGTTTATACAATCCCATTGAATTCCACCACTTAGTTGTATCCTGACAGATACGTATTCCGACCTCAACAGTAAGGCCGTCTTCAGTGTCTCGTACTTGACTCGACTTGTGTTTGACGTTTGCGCACTACCGCCGCTTGTTGCCGCTAGGCCACACACAGTGTATTTAGTATTGGGCGACAATTACGATGATTTTATTTGCATTTTGTTCTAAGTAAGATGTCTGTTTCTCTGTGTTTCAAGTGTCTGCAAAAAAAGATTCTCATCGTCTGGAAAAAGACTTTCCATCAGCGTCTGAAGGACAATTCTCGCCTAACTTTTCAAAAGGATCTAAGTAACATTTTTTCATGAATTAATTTGAATAGCGCAATCAACAGAACAACATGAAAGCTATTGATTGCAGTATTCAAATTATTTCATGAAATAAATGTTACTTAGGTCCTTTTGAAAAGTTAAGGGAGAATTATTCGACATCTGGAGAAAAACTTTCCACCGTATGGAAAAAGATTTCTATCGTCTGAAAAGCGGCTTCCCAGCGACTGGAAAGAGTCTATCTTGCGACAGGAACGATACTGTCGTGCGGGGCTTTTTATGACAAATCGGGGGCTACCTTTGACATTTTTAAACAAGAATTGTAACGTGAACTACTCTCAAATTTCCATTACCACCATTTTTTTTTTCAAATTCGTTATTTTTTTCTTTTTTTCAGTTTTTTTTAGAAAATTTAAAATCCAAAGTAGCTCCCGGAGTCAAAAGAAGCCCCGCACGACGGTACTTTCTGGCCCCAGGGAAGAGAGATTTCGTCGTCTGTGAGATAGTTTTTTAACATCTGGAAAGAAGCTTTACAGCCTCTGTAAAAATATTTTCCAGCGTCAGTAAAAGGCTATTTTTTCGCCAGAGAAGAAGCTTTCCAGGACCAAGGAAGGGGCTTCGAAGCGCTTGGAAAAGCGCTCTTCACCGTCAGGGTAGAAACAGGCTTTCAAGCGCTGCACGCTTAAAATCAATAACACAGAGATATGTTTGCTTCACACAAAACGGACCTAATGCAGAACAACACCTAGATGAGCGACAGTTACACAGGCACAAAAATGCCTCGTACGGTCGTGATAACGGTCCTTTTTAACATGTAAACGTTTGTTCAGATTCCTTGTTTCATGAGGAACCAAATACTGTTGAAAATATTGAAATCCAAGCTTCAATAAAACCACACGAGCTATTTTTGTGGCTGTATAACTGTCGCTCATTTAGGTGTTGTTCTGCATTAGGTCCGTTTTGTGTGAAGCAAACATATCTCTGTGTTATTGATTTTAAGCGTGTGGAATATAGTGGCTGTCCAATAGTGGCTATCTGGAAATAGTATTAAAAGCGCTATCAATGCCAGAAATAAAGTTTTTCGTCGTCGGCAAAGAAGCTTTTCAGCGTCAAGGAATAAGCTTTCCAACGTTTAGGAAGAGGCCTTTTAACGCTGGAAAAGTGGCATTCAGCCACAAGGCAAGAGGTTTTCCAGCTTATTTCCAAAGGATTTATATCGTCTAGGAAAAGGATATCCTTCGTACGAAAAAAAGGCTTCCCTGCGTCCGGAAAGAAAATGTGCATCGTCTGTGAAATGGCATTTCCGTGGCATAAAGGCGTCCGAAAAAAAAAAAAACTTTCCAGCAGCCTGGAAGAAAACTATTTGACATCTGAAGAATGTTCAATCAAAGTTAATTGCCTATATTCCGGGGATTAAACCACCCGACTTGAACTTTAATTTATAATGTTGTGAAAACTGATTATGTGAATATGTACATTATGTGGAAGATTTTGATTAAAAAAAATTATTACAGGTAACAACTTTCCCTTCGATGGGACTCGAACCCACAACTCTCGACCCTCAGAATGAATTTCTCCAAGTGGAAAGCATGTAGGAAGAGGCTTTCCACCATCTGTAAAAGGCTTTCAGCGCCAGGAAAATGATTCCCAGCACCAGGAAAAAGGCTTTCTCGCATCTGAAAAAAATATTTAAAGTAGCTCCATAGCTTGAAATCGAGGGGGAGGAAGAAAACGTGGAGCTCTTGTACGCTTCAAGTTAATATAAATAGATAATAAAAGATAATCATACTTAGAATACTTGTAGAACAGATTGAATGTATATGATGGCAGAAAAACTATATTATGAAAGACCTTTTTAAACGATTTTGTTATACGACCTTCAGCCTGTCGGTGAGAGCAATGAACCAATTCGTTGAGAGCCTGGCTATTTAAAATGTTATGAAATGCTCCATTTAGCAAGTGCTGACTGACGTCGTGTTCAGAATAACTACGGTCTCTATAAATCCTTAGAAGAAGCTCTCCAGCGTATCAGTATGCTTCGTTCAGTTACGTATTGCTTTACGGAATTATGTACAGTAGATATTGTTGATGTGTAGGGTTAGGGTTGCGTCTGCGCTGCTTCTGATGGTCTTTTTCGGCAGACACTAATGGTTTTTGTTTTTCTTTTCAGAATCAGCTATCTAGTGGAGTTCTCATCGAGTAAAGTAGAGGCAGACGTTGCCGAATAGGTGCCTTGACGTGACGTGGAATTTCGTTGTTCGGTGAAAGTGATCGGTGTCTTCGTTGGGGATGAGTACGGTGGTCACGACGATTTGGTCGGCTTCATCTTCCTTTCGAGGGCTGGACCACGGTTGGCGTAAGCCAACGGTGCTACTCCCCTGGCGGTGCGGCGTCTGACGACGCAAAATCCACCAGGTCGCCCGTGTGGTGTAGCCGCACCGGTTAACCAGGGGCCCACATCAACGCAAGTTGGTTGGGGCATTAGCACAGGCAGCCGATGAAGTCGATGAAGGTGCTGTCCGATTCCATCCTCGGACGGTGTGTCGGGTCAAGTAAAGTACCGTTCAATCTAAATAATCTGTTGACTAGGACTATTCTTTTTTCTTTTAGCTGCTGAATTGACCGATGCGGATGTCAGGTAGAATTTCCTGGCAAAACTTTGTTGGAAGATGTTGTCTTAAGTGATTCCTGATTTCTTGGTGTTGCTGCTTTTTTAGAGTGGGAAGGTGAAAACACTGAAGCAGCTGTCCGTTCCTGATTACAGCGAACTTTGGATCATAGATCAATTTTGATGAACGATCTCCGCCTAAACCAGTTTTTTAAATCCAGGATACTTTCGAAGATTTGCTTCGTCATTTACAATCGATCAAGCTTTCTGAACTATAGAGGCCCGTAAAGACCACGAAGACAAAATGTTCAAAATGGCGACGTAAACATCTGCATCTGCAAAACCACCCAATGGACAATCAAAATCAATGAACTCACCTGTTATTTCGGTCGCTTTTCGGTCTTTTCTCAGTTCCGCAGTGAATCTCTAAGGATACCGCAAGCAATGCATTGATATTCCGACGATCTGCGAAAAAACCGAAGAAGTCGACTGAAGTGCAAATAAGTTTGCCTTGATTTGATTGTATTTCTGAATAGGATTTGAAGAGGAAAACTGAGATTCAGCAGGAATCCTTTTGAAGTTCTGACGGGAACCTTCATGATTACAGGAATTCTTTTAAGTTCCGACGTGAATCTAGGGATTTCAACGAGATTTTTAGAGATTCCGACAAGAATCCTTCAAGGATTCCGGCGGGAATTCTTCGAAATTCCGATGAATTCTTCAGAGATTCCAATAAGAATCGTTCAGGGATTCCAACGGAAATCCTCTATGGATTTCGACGAAATTCATTTGGAGTTCAACGTGAATCTTTTGACATTACGACATGAATCTCTTAAGATTCCGACGGAACCCTTCACAGATTCCGACTGAAATTCTTTAGAAGATTCGACAGGAATCCTTCAAGGATTCTGACGAATCATTCAGAGTTCAGACAGAATCCTTCAGAGATTTCGACGGGACTCCTTTTAAGGATTCGAAGGGAATCCTTTGGATTCGACGTGAATCCTTCAGAGTTGTGGAATCCTTCAGAAATTCCGACAGGGAATCTTTCGATATTTCGACGAGGAATTCTGACAGATTCGACAAGAATCCTTCAAATTCCGACGGAAATCCTCTAGGGATTTCAACAGAATTCAAGGATTTCAACGGGAATTTTAGAGATTCCGACAAGAATCCTTCAAGAGTTCTGGCAGGAATTTTCGGAAATTCCGGACATTCTTCAGAGATTCCAATAAGAATCGTTCGGGGATTCAACGGAAATCTTCTATGGATTTCGACGAGAATTCATTTGGGATTCAACTGAATCTTTTGACATTACGACATGAATCCTTCCAAGATTGACGAGACCCTTCTCAGATTCCGACGGAAATTCTTTAGAGATTCCGACGGAATCCTTCAAGATTCTGACGGGAATCGATTCAAGGATTCAGACAGTCAGCAAGTTTCGACGGGACTCCTTTTGGGATTCGAAGGGAATCCTTTGAGTTCAACGTGAATCCTTCAGGGATTCTGACGGGAATCCAGAAATTCCGACAGGAATCTTCAGATATTTCGACGAGAATTCTTCACAGATTCCGACAAGAATCCTTCAAGAATTCCGACGGAAATCCTCTAGGGATTTCAACGGGAATTCTTTAGGGATTTCAACGGGAATTTTTTAGAGATTCCGACAAGAATCCTTCAAGGATTCCGGCGGGAATTTTCGAAATTCCGACGTGAATTCTTCAGAGATTCAATAAGAATCGTTCAGGGATTAACGGAAATCCTCTATAGTTCGACGAATTCATTGGGATTCCAACATGAATCTTTTGACATTACGACATGAACCTTTAGGAATCACGGAACCGCTTCGACGGAAATTCTTTAGAGATTCGACAGGAATCCTTCAGTTCTGACGGGAATCATTCAGGGATTCAGACGGGAATCCTTCAGAGAATTTCGACGGACTCTTTTGGATTCCGAAGGGAATCCTTTGGATTCGACGTGAATCCTTCGAGTTCTGACGGGAATCTTCGAAATTCCGACAGGAATCTTTCAGATATTCGAGAATTCTTCACAGATTCCGACAAGAATCCTTAAGAATTCCGACGGAAATCCTCTAGGGATTTCGCCGGAATTCTTTAGGGATTCGACATGAATCCTGTTGGATTCCGACATGAATCCTGTTGATTCCGACATGAATCCTGTTGGGATTCCGACTGAATCTGTGGGATTCATTGAGATCCTGTTGGATTCCGACGGAATCCTGTTGGGATTCCGACAAGAATCCTTCAGTGATTCCACAGGAATCCTTCAGTGATTCCGACGGGATACCTTCAGTGATTCGACGGGATACCTTCAGGTGATTCCGACGTGAATCCTGTTGAGACTCCGAGTGAATCCTTCAGATATACGACTGAAATTTTCAGAGATTCCGGAGAATCCTTCAGAATTCCGACGAGGAATCTTCAGAATTCCAACGGGAATCCTTTAAAAGAGTTCGATCGAATTCTATAGGAGTTCCGAGAGATCCTTCAAAGATTACGACTGAGATTCTTCGAGATTCGGACGAGAATCCTTCAGAGATTCCGACGGGAATGCTTTGAGTTCCGAATGAAATCTTCGGAGATTCGGACGGGAATGTTCGAGGATTCAGACGAATCCTTCGATTCAGACGGGAATCCTTCAGGGATTTTGACCGGAATTCTTTAGGGACGGGAATCCTTTTGGGATTCCGACGTAATCCTTTAGGATTCCGATGTAATTCTTGAGGATTCCGACCGGAATCTTGAGCGATTTTTTCATGATTCCGACGAGAATCCTTCATAGATTCGGATAATGCTTCGGAGATTCAAGGCCCAAACTTTTGAGATTCTTATTCTGGGGACTCTTTTCTTTGTCGCACCCTATACTAGGGTCGTTAAAATTGCTCTAAGGAGAAATTAGATGGAATGTTGGAAAGCTTCCCTTTGTCGAATAAAACCGAGAATAGCAGAACAACGAATGTAATTGAGAATGGTACAAAGCAGTGATGGTGTGCAAGAAACGTTCACGCTAAATGTAATTTAAGTTACATACACACCAGTATAGCATGTCTCAATACGACAGTTTACAAACACGTACCAGACTTCTCGAAGCCTACAGGGCCTTGTGGAGAACAATGCCGCGCATAACCAATTGAAGCAACGGTATTGTGTAAATGGTCAGTCTTCTGCGAAGTTACTGTTTGGACCAAAGTGTCGAGAACATCAACGGAATGATGAAAACCCTTGCACTACTGGCTCTGCGCCACGTTCTCGAATTGACACACGGTACCTATTTTCTCAGCACGTCGATTTTCAATTTTCCTAGAAGCAGAATTCCTGGCGCGCAAAATGGAGAACGATCAATGCACGAATCATCGACTATTCCAACTACTAAAGCGCAACGTCAAGGTTCGAGACGATTTGAAATTGAACGTGTTGAAGTTTTCAACAAGTGCTGTCACCGAACTATGGATAATGCGGACAAATTTTCATCGCGACGAATGCATGAAGTTACTGCGAAAGATACCCAGGAAGGTAAGTCACGGTTTGGTTAGATTTAGTTTGCTTATTTTGGAAGCTTACATAAACCTCATCAACAAACCATATTACATACATTTTTCTCTCTTCCGAAGCTGCAGTTCTCCAGCAATCCACTGAGTTCAGTTCCAATCTGAAGGATTCTGAAGCAGTTGTCTCTAGTGCGACCCATCCGATGCTCAACCGAATTAAATCTAAAATCTACGAGACTAAGCCTACACCACTGCTCAGCATTCTTCGCCCAATGCGCCCGAAATACTGAATCCTACGTTTGACCCGACTCAACTGGCCCATTTATATCTCCATTATGTTCACATTCCTCCGAAAAGTCATCACTGACAAGCGCTTAACGGACTCGTAGCATGATGGTAAACTGTGCCACCCAACTAAGCATTACAGCAAGGCACGATCATTTGTTTGTATGCTGTTACACGTCCTGAAGTCCTATCGATCAAATAGGGCAACCGCTGCTGCCGATGAGAAACGAAAAGAATTTCTTAAAATGCTGAAACTGGACATGATCCGGGTGAACATGAACGGATCGTCGTTCAGGAGAAGAAGTGGATGATTGTGACGCGATGGGAGACATCCTTCGATTGTGGAAGATCGGTACGTGGCAGTACTTGACAGGGTTTGCTTCCGATAAACGACCAGACTAAAAAAACTAAATAAATCTATTTATCAAAAATACTGTATATATGATCATTTTTTAATTCAAATTTTTTTAATTGAAACCTTTAAAATATTCATATGCTGAAAGTAATTATTTCATAACGAAACTTATGAAATTTCATAAGGTTAATCAATGAAATTTTAAGGTAACTTTAAGATAAACATATGCTTCATTATCGGTATAATTCATTTCAGGTTCATCCAGTTTCTAAGGCAACCTTATGGTTTTCAATGTATTTTCTTGTGGAGAAATTTCATAAGGCAAGTTAATGAACTTTGCTAGGTTTTTTTCGGCAGTGTAGATACTCACCATCATTACACGGCACAGTGGCCAATGATCCACCGTTTATCCCCATCCAACAACAACAACGAAACAGACACTTCTTGCGCTTCCGACATTTCTTTCCTGCACCTTGCAGCAGTCTACAATTTCACTTTTCACTGCCCGTAAACAAAACATACACGCTCAAAAACTAGGTTTAACGAGTTAAAATCGAAAGTTTTTTCAAATATTTTCATCATCAATTGTATAATATGAACATTCATTATTTTAATAATAATATTCGAAAGAAAAATTTATGGAAAAATTAAATAATTTTTCTATAGAAAGCTATTGTTATTAAATTGTTTTCAATTTTGTTTCGAAATACGAGAAATGATAAATATTTCAATAATCAAATTATTTTTTACTACAAATGATTTTTGATCCACCAAATATCATTATTTGAAAATTGTGTTCTTCTTTATTAACACAAGCAAACAATTAAAATATAATAAAATGTATTGGTAACATTTGAATTTGTTGTGCGCTTTAATGTAAGTACAATAGGAATTGTTTTCAACTACTCAAATCTATAGATGTACAATAACCTGTATTGTATACCATGGAATCAATAGTATTTCAATGAATTAAACCATACAAAGTACTGTATTTTTTTATCCGGGCCCCTTCGTCACACTTTTGTATTAAAACTCCAAAATTTTGTATGAGTCGTCACGCTGCTCGAACCCCCCCTCCCTAGGGCGTAGCGTATTTTGTGGATGGCCTTACTAGATAAAGATTGTCGCTGTCGTCGCTTCGGAACATCTTTTGCTGGCGAGGATAGGAGCTAAATGTCAAAGATGGAAAATCCATACGATTTGACAGGTATGTACCACACATGTTTCGGACAGCAGAACAAAGGGAACAGTAGCGACAATCTTTATCTAGTAACTAAAATATCTTTTGTAGGTACAAATGATTTTTATTTTGATCTTTTTCACAATAGGCAATGCAAAAATAGTGACTTTAGTGACAATTTTCCGAAAAATAGTGACTTTTGAATGCAAATAGTGACTTTTTAGGGTCTGTCTCAATTGGATAATTAAACTGAAATTAAACTTAAAAGTGACATTTCAATAATTATCAAATAACCCTGCTCGCAGAGCAAGATTACTTTTGACAGATATCAATCATTTTCCATCGATGTCCTTGGAATTGCTGGGTAGCACCAGCCATTTTTATGACTGATTGATTTTTAATTTTCGTACTGTCACTTTTAAGTTTAATTCCCAAATGAGACAGACCCTTAGTGACTAGACTCGAAATAGTGACCAAGTCACTGAAATGTGACTCGCTACCAGTCCTGGATACGCTACATTTTTTTGTACACCGAGTTCAGAAAGGTGATCCCTCTGTAATTGGCACACTCTAATTGGCACACTCTAATAGACTAACGCAAATGAACTCCCCAGAAATTATGACGTTTGATCGCATAATGAACGCAAAATGAACTTTTGTTCGAGAAGACACCGCTCAAATGTCAAAATCCATCGGGTGAGGGAATTTGATGAACTCCTGCACAGGTCTATTGGCACACTCTAATTGGCACACTCTGATCTGGGCATATGAGGCCATCCAACCAGCCGGCAGGCATTTCTTCATCCTTCCATATTTTCTGGATAATATGGTGGATTGATTGATGCAGCTGCTCACTTCCGTGTTTGAGAAGCTTAAGGTTCTATAAACCGTAATCAATTTGATGATGAAGATGATTTTGTTTTCATTCGCACTAATACTAATGCAATTTTAGCCAAAATTCAATATTTCACTGCTATTCACCAACTTACCTCTGTCAACGCGTATATTCATGGTATTTTCATATAATTTTCCACTCACCTAGCTAATTAATTATCAATTAATTGACTGAAAAGCCTTGCTTTCTTTTCTAGTCAAATTTTCTATACTAATTATACACACCAACTCCGAACGATCGAGACACACACACATACACATGCACTCAGTGAAACACTTGTTCTTTTCTCGCCGTATTCTTGATTTTATCCAACTAACATAATTCTATCTAACTTTCACTTTTGTCTTTGATATTGAACACCAATTCTTCACTTCATGTCGAAAAACCAACGAAAACTGCTTTAAAAAATTTGAAGTGAGAGACAAATTTGACGTATTGTGAATGTTGCAAAATTCGAACACCCAAATTCACTACCGCATTAGGTGAAATAGTGCGCTCAAAATCTCGGCAAAGCAACTTTGAAATATCAAAACAATACATTGAATATGCTAGTCGACACGCAAACAACTTTATGCATATACAAGAAAAGAATCATCATTTCACCGTTGCCAGATTTATTTGATCAAATAATTGTGCAGTTTGTCGAATTAATCAATTCAACCAGAAAAAAGAAAAGATTATCGAAGCTTCTGTTGGCGGGGTGGAGAATGTTGAAATTTAATTTTACCGACCATTCATCCTACCATGTAGTCAAAAAAACAAAACTACGGCAGCCGCAGCAGCAGCCACACCAAGCAGACGACCATACTTTTACTTTCTCCCCCACAATCAATGTTTTCGAAGAATAATTTCTCAACGATGTAGCCGTTTTGGTGGCAAATATACATTTCATTATGGGCCCTCCTTAGCCGTGCGGTGAACGACGCTACAAAGCAAGATCCATGCTGAGGGTTGGGTTCGATTCCCGTGCCGTCTAGAGAATTTTCGATTGAAATTCTCGACTTCCCTGGGCATAAAAGTATCATCGTGTTAGCCTCATGATATACGAAAAGAAATTTTAACAATGAATATATTGGCGAAACATACATTTTGCCATTGTGGTTTCTCAATGAAATATATACCTATGCTATATGACTATGCAGCATTGCATAAGGTAATCATAACATGAAACATACATTTCATGTCAGATACTCATATACATGATTAGAGATTTCTTATAGTCTTTAAGGTCGATGCATGATTTTTATTATAAAAATAACAATAAATCATTACGTTTATTAATATATTTCATTCCATCTTGAATCTATTCTCTTTTATTTAAAATCTTGAAACCTATAAAAACCCGAAATTTTGTTAATATTTTTTTATTGGCATTGAATTAAACACAAATTTCCACACGTATTTCCGGTTGATGCTATGATGTTTCCTCTTTGAAATATATACAACCAACCAAGCAACCAGTGCTGTGCTGGTGGGCCATCCGGAGATCTTGCGTTGCGGAGGTGACCTAGTAACCCATGTATTCCAACTTCAATCATCCGGATCATCGCCACTCGGGTCTTACTGTCGAGACTGCGCAAGAAAGTCCGCCGCTAGTCGTATAGGTGATGAAAACTCGTTTTGTCCCCGTACTACTATGGATGGTCTCGTCAGCAACCGTCATGTTCGAAACGACAAGACCTTCTTTAATTTCAAATCTGGATCCAGTCCTCATCTCAGCATATGATTGCATTCTCGGTGACTTCGACACCGCCACCGATGGTGGTCCACAACGCAATCGTCATACTGACAAAACCTTATGGGGATCGGTTCCGGATTACTGAAACAAACAAATTTCATTTGTCGTCAAAATATGATATTACCTTGGATATTACCATTACCTTGTAGCTTTTTGCAGGCTTGTTAAACGATGGTGCAACCACAACATAAGTTATAATAAGAATTGATAAAATATTTGCAACTTTTCTGCAGGAATTTTCCATACTGGCTGCTTTTTCATATCCTAATCAACATCAAAGAATAAGTTTTGCTCAATACATTTTGCCATAAGGCAAAACTTATACTTTCATTCGAAAGATAATATTCAATATACGCACACTAAATGAATTTGTTTCCAGATTCGCAATGAGAATCATATAATGAAAATGAAAATCATATGTTACGTCTGATTGTTGGCATTAATGGAATTGAATAAATTGAATAATTGAATTATTTTACGTGTACGAATGCAAAATGGTAATTTGCAGGGTATAGCAAAATCAAAATCACCATAAAAACATATCATACCTAAATATGTTTAGTCTTTTATTCTTGACTTATACTAATGACACACTGGTGGTATAAGTACCATGGTACAAGAATCTTGAAATGAGTACCGTACTGATTATTCTTTATTAAAGATATCTTGGAATAATTTTCTTGTCCTCTTGTACCATGGTACAAACCACAGAGTTGTCTTTAGTATACACAGATTTATGCTTAAAAATGATTTATTCCTCTGAGTCGTGTAGCACGCCAAAAAATACGAGTCGTTTACAGGAGTTAACCCGTTAAAACTCATGGAAAAGGGTCAACTGAATTAAGCGTGCACAAACCGAAAATGTCAGAATGCCCAAACTGTCAGAATTTCCAAAAATGTCAAATTATGTTTACGAGTTGCATCTGTATGGGGTTGACAGCCTATATCCCTGGTAATTTGGCTTAGAAACCTCGCAGATAATAACTGTGGAAGTGCTTAATGAACACTAAGCTGCGAGGCGGCTCTGTCCCAAAGTGGGGATGTAATGCCAATAAGAAGAAGAAGAAGAAGAAGATACATTTCATTATTCTACTCATTTTGAATTAGAACTATAATTCAGTATCTGTGGCTAGCACCATCAAGGCTGTGGCCACAGCCTAATTCAATTCGATTCTGTTCTATTTGCACTGCGCACAAGAAAGTGTGGATGGATGGCACGAGACTCACGCAGCAGCAAACAAACAGTCTGCGGATGAAGAATAAAAGACTTAATTTCTCTTACATTTATTTGGGAAACTGTCTCAGTATGCTCGACTGCTCAATGCACGAAATTTTACGGATAAAATGTAAATATTCGAGAATCAGTGTTTACTGTACTTTCTCCAACACTGTATGTTGAAAGCCCAGTGGTGTCGAAGAAATTTAAAATAAGTTTCCATATAATAAATATTTCATAAATGCTCAAGAATAAACATTTTTGTTGCATTTGGCAACTATTGTGACAAGCTTTACCACCCCATTTCCACCCACCCAAATTTTCGCCCTTTTTCCTGCTGTGGATTCGCTTCTTTTCTGCCCTTGCTACACTGTACCGGTAAAATGTTTATCTCATTAGGGTATTTTTGTTATCTCTTTTCTCTGTGAAAATTTACCATTTTGGGAGAATAAGTGGATTTACTCATTTAAATGAGTAGATCCACTTATTCTCTCAAAATGATGAAAACAGCAAGGAAAGAGATAACGAAAAAATCCATTAATGAGTAAACTCTCTAGTAATCCGCTCTCTTGAACAGGTACACGAAAGAAACAATGAATATATTTGGCGAAACACATTTTTGCCATATGGTTCCTCCATGAAATATAAATCTAATTGATATAGATGCTATGCAGCATTGCATAAGGTAATCATAACATGAAACTTATACATTTCATGTCAGAATACTCATATACATGATTAGAGATTTCTTATAGTCTTTATAAGTCGATGCATGATTTTTTATAAAAATAACAATAAAATCATTACGTTTATTAATATATTTCATTCCCATCTTGAACGCTATTTTCTTTTATTTAAAATCTTGAAACCTATAAAACCCGAAATTTTGTTAATATTTTTTTGGCATTGAATTAAACCAAATTTCCACACGTATTTCAGTTGA